>NW_028230922.1:0-23156 GCF_043228905.1 Azolla caroliniana | reverse complement strand
AAGCACCGGGATCATAAGGACAATCGCAATGGCAAAGCTTACTTCCGTATTCCTCATGGCCGTGATCATGCTCGCCGCGTGTACCGCGGCCAATGCTAGGTCTGTAGGGCGGGACCGTGAAGAGGAGCGACGCGATCGACGTCGTGAGGGAGACATTGACGAGGAGAGGCGCGACCGACGCCGAGAGGGGGAGTGCGATGACGAGAGGCGCGAGCGACGTCGTGAGGGGTTCCTTGAGGAGGGGCGCCGCTACAGAGACAACAAGAGAGACTCCGAAGAGGAAAGGGAACGTCGTAGCCGTGGTCGCGATGAGCCACGTGACGAGGAACTGAGGCGAGAGTGCGGTGATTTCATCGACAAGCAGATCCGAGAGCTACAAGAGCGCTCCGAAAGAGAGGAAGGTGAACAAGGACGTCGCTCCCCATGGATCGAAAACACTCGATACTCAAGACCCTCGGAACGGTGCTGCAGGAACGTCGAACGAATCCCCGCCGAAGATCGATGCGATCGCCTACGTGATGCCTTGTATGCTGACGAGGAGGAACGACGCAATGATGAAGGCCGACGCCATGGCC
This sequence comes from Azolla caroliniana, assembly GCF_043228905.1. NCBI lineage: Eukaryota > Viridiplantae > Streptophyta > Polypodiopsida > Salviniales > Salviniaceae > Azolla > Azolla caroliniana. The sequence goes on along the minus strand of NW_028230922.1, from coordinate 22,581 downwards.
AACAATCAAGGGAACACCGTAGCTGGGAGGAAGAGGACGAGGAGCGCGAGAGAGATAGCAGCCGTGAGCGACGAGAGGGTGACGAACGCCGCCACCGCATGTCTCGACGACAAGAGGACGAACGTCAACAACGTCGCCAATTCAAGGCCGATGACGAGGAAAGAGCTCTAGGCGTCGCCGCCTCCCGCCTACTCCAACAGTGCGATCTTCGCCCTCGTGCTTGTATTCGTCGCTTCTAAATAGTACATAAACCTTGTTCAAATTATTCTCGTGGTCTCTCTCTAATTTCTCGTAAGTGTTTACGAACAAGTGCGTCTCCCCAATCGCGCATTACACCCACACGAACGTAAACACGAGCACCAACGTCCCTCCAACACGAACGTAGACACGACCACCAACGTATAGAATTTGCCTATAGGGACCGCAAACCACCCAAACGGAAAAAAAACATCAAAGCGGAACACCCACCCATACCGCACACGCCACGGCAACGGCTAAGGTCAACTTGTACACGCGGCGAATGTGAACTTGCTTCCACACTTGCCCGATAGGACACTCCTAGTGTGGTAGTCCGGTTAGCTTTCCTTGTCGTCGTCGTTACCAACCCCTCGTCCGAACGAGCGAGTACGGACACCGGTCTATCTACGTTCATCGATGTAGCACACTCCGGGAGCCACCACTCGTCCCGCAGTAGCCTCCGCGTGCTTAGTGTCTCGGCACTAGCGCGTGCTAGTTTAATGTGCACGTGCCCGCACACCCCTACGCGCACGCGCGAGTGCGCACATCTACCTACGTATGTATAAATGTTATGTTGCTCGACAAGCTCTCGCGCGAGGAGGAGGAGGAGTACCCGCCACAGGTTGCGCCCAGATTGTCTGGTGACAATACGACACCTAGGACTAGCCTAGACGTGTGGGAGGGTGGACTAGTTGGTATGGGTCTTGGGCAAGAGTTGTACGCAGGGACACACACGTTATGGTAATGGGAGTGGTGAGTGACATGCATGTGCTCTGATTGCATGGCCATGTGTATATATTAAAGGTGGAGGGAGCAATGTCAATACAATCCATTAGGAGACAAGCACCGGGATCATAAGGACAATCGCAATGGCAAAGCTTACTTCCGTATTCCTCATGGCCGTGATCATGCTCGCCGCGTGTACCGCGGCCAATGCTAGGTCTGTAGGGCGGGACCGTGAAGAGGAGCGACGCGATCGACGTCGTGAGGGAGACATTGACGAGGAGAGGCGCGACCGACGCCGAGAGGGGGAGTGCGATGACGAGAGGCGCGAGCGACGTCGTGAGGGGTTCCTTGAGGAGGGGCGCCGCTACAGAGACAACAAGAGAGACTCCGAAGAGGAAAGGGAACGTCGTAGCCGTGGTCGCGATGAGCCACGTGACGAGGAACTGAGGCGAGAGTGCGGTGATTTCATCGACAAGCAGATCCGAGAGCTACAAGAGCGCTCCGAAAGAGAGGAAGGTGAACAAGGACGTCGCTCCCCATGGATCGAAAACACTCGATACTCAAGACCCTCGGAACGGTGCTGCAGGAACGTCGAACGAATCCCCGCCGAAGATCGATGCGATCGCCTACGTGATGCCTTGTATGCTGACGAGGAGGAACGACGCAATGATGAAGGCCGACGCCATGGCCAACAATCAAGGGAACACCGTAGCTGGGAGGAAGAGGACGAGGAGCGCGAGAGAGATAGCAGCCGTGAGCGACGAGAGGGTGACGAACGCCGCCACCGCATGTCTCGACGACAAGAGGACGAACGTCAACAACGTCGCCAATTCAAGGCCGATGACGAGGAAAGAGCTCTAGGCGTCGCCGCCTCCCGCCTACTCCAACAGTGCGATCTTCGCCCTCGTGCTTGTATTCGTCGCTTCTAAATAGTACATAAACCTTGTTCAAATTATTCTCGTGGTCTCTCTCTAATTTCTCGTAAGTGTTTACGAACAAGTGCGTCTCCCCAATCGCGCATTACACCCACACGAACGTAAACACGAGCACCAACGTCCCTCCAACACGAACGTAGACACGACCACCAACGTATAGAATTTGCCTATAGGGACCGCAAACCACCCAAACGGAAAAAAAACATCAAAGCGGAACACCCACCCATACCGCACACGCCACGGCAACGGCTAAGGTCAACTTGTACACGCGGCGAATGTGAACTTGCTTCCACACTTGCCCGATAGGACACTCCTAGTGTGGTAGTCCGGTTAGCTTTCCTTGTCGTCGTCGTTACCAACCCCTCGTCCGAACGAGCGAGTACGGACACCGGTCTATCTACGTTCATCGATGTAGCACACTCCGGGAGCCACCACTCGTCCCGCAGTAGCCTCCGCGTGCTTAGTGTCTCGGCACTAGCGCGTGCTAGTTTAATGTGCACGTGCCCGCACACCCCTACGCGCACGCGCGAGTGCGCACATCTACCTACGTATGTATAAATGTTATGTTGCTCGACAAGCTCTCGCGCGAGGAGGAGGAGGAGTACCCGCCACAGGTTGCGCCCAGATTGTCTGGTGACAATACGACACCTAGGACTAGCCTAGACGTGTGGGAGGGTGGACTAGTTGGTATGGGTCTTGGGCAAGAGTTGTACGCAGGGACACACACGTTATGGTAATGGGAGTGGTGAGTGACATGCATGTGCTCTGATTGCATGGCCATGTGTATATATTAAAGGTGGAGGGAGCAATGTCAATACAATCCATTAGGAGACAAGCACCGGGATCATAAGGACAATCGCAATGGCAAAGCTTACTTCCGTATTCCTCATGGCCGTGATCATGCTCGCCGCGTGTACCGCGGCCAATGCTAGGTCTGTAGGGCGGGACCGTGAAGAGGAGCGACGCGATCGACGTCGTGAGGGAGACATTGACGAGGAGAGGCGCGACCGACGCCGAGAGGGGGAGTGCGATGACGAGAGGCGCGAGCGACGTCGTGAGGGGTTCCTTGAGGAGGGGCGCCGCTACAGAGACAACAAGAGAGACTCCGAAGAGGAAAGGGAACGTCGTAGCCGTGGTCGCGATGAGCCACGTGACGAGGAACTGAGGCGAGAGTGCGGTGATTTCATCGACAAGCAGATCCGAGAGCTACAAGAGCGCTCCGAAAGAGAGGAAGGTGAACAAGGACGTCGCTCCCCATGGATCGAAAACACTCGATACTCAAGACCCTCGGAACGGTGCTGCAGGAACGTCGAACGAATCCCCGCCGAAGATCGATGCGATCGCCTACGTGATGCCTTGTATGCTGACGAGGAGGAACGACGCAATGATGAAGGCCGACGCCATGGCCAACAATCAAGGGAACACCGTAGCTGGGAGGAAGAGGACGAGGAGCGCGAGAGAGATAGCAGCCGTGAGCGACGAGAGGGTGACGAACGCCGCCACCGCATGTCTCGACGACAAGAGGACGAACGTCAACAACGTCGCCAATTCAAGGCCGATGACGAGGAAAGAGCTCTAGGCGTCGCCGCCTCCCGCCTACTCCAACAGTGCGATCTTCGCCCTCGTGCTTGTATTCGTCGCTTCTAAATAGTACATAAACCTTGTTCAAATTATTCTCGTGGTCTCTCTCTAATTTCTCGTAAGTGTTTACGAACAAGTGCGTCTCCCCAATCGCGCATTACACCCACACGAACGTAAACACGAGCACCAACGTCCCTCCAACACGAACGTAGACACGACCACCAACGTATAGAATTTGCCTATAGGGACCGCAAACCACCCAAACGGAAAAAAAACATCAAAGCGGAACACCCACCCATACCGCACACGCCACGGCAACGGCTAAGGTCAACTTGTACACGCGGCGAATGTGAACTTGCTTCCACACTTGCCCGATAGGACACTCCTAGTGTGGTAGTCCGGTTAGCTTTCCTTGTCGTCGTCGTTACCAACCCCTCGTCCGAACGAGCGAGTACGGACACCGGTCTATCTACGTTCATCGATGTAGCACACTCCGGGAGCCACCACTCGTCCCGCAGTAGCCTCCGCGTGCTTAGTGTCTCGGCACTAGCGCGTGCTAGTTTAATGTGCACGTGCCCGCACACCCCTACGCGCACGCGCGAGTGCGCACATCTACCTACGTATGTATAAATGTTATGTTGCTCGACAAGCTCTCGCGCGAGGAGGAGGAGGAGTACCCGCCACAGGTTGCGCCCAGATTGTCTGGTGACAATACGACACCTAGGACTAGCCTAGACGTGTGGGAGGGTGGACTAGTTGGTATGGGTCTTGGGCAAGAGTTGTACGCAGGGACACACACGTTATGGTAATGGGAGTGGTGAGTGACATGCATGTGCTCTGATTGCATGGCCATGTGTATATATTAAAGGTGGAGGGAGCAATGTCAATACAATCCATTAGGAGACAAGCACCGGGATCATAAGGACAATCGCAATGGCAAAGCTTACTTCCGTATTCCTCATGGCCGTGATCATGCTCGCCGCGTGTACCGCGGCCAATGCTAGGTCTGTAGGGCGGGACCGTGAAGAGGAGCGACGCGATCGACGTCGTGAGGGAGACATTGACGAGGAGAGGCGCGACCGACGCCGAGAGGGGGAGTGCGATGACGAGAGGCGCGAGCGACGTCGTGAGGGGTTCCTTGAGGAGGGGCGCCGCTACAGAGACAACAAGAGAGACTCCGAAGAGGAAAGGGAACGTCGTAGCCGTGGTCGCGATGAGCCACGTGACGAGGAACTGAGGCGAGAGTGCGGTGATTTCATCGACAAGCAGATCCGAGAGCTACAAGAGCGCTCCGAAAGAGAGGAAGGTGAACAAGGACGTCGCTCCCCATGGATCGAAAACACTCGATACTCAAGACCCTCGGAACGGTGCTGCAGGAACGTCGAACGAATCCCCGCCGAAGATCGATGCGATCGCCTACGTGATGCCTTGTATGCTGACGAGGAGGAACGACGCAATGATGAAGGCCGACGCCATGGCCAACAATCAAGGGAACACCGTAGCTGGGAGGAAGAGGACGAGGAGCGCGAGAGAGATAGCAGCCGTGAGCGACGAGAGGGTGACGAACGCCGCCACCGCATGTCTCGACGACAAGAGGACGAACGTCAACAACGTCGCCAATTCAAGGCCGATGACGAGGAAAGAGCTCTAGGCGTCGCCGCCTCCCGCCTACTCCAGCAGTGCGATCTTCGCCCTCGTGCTTGTATTCGTCGCTTCTAAATAGTACATAAACCTTGTTCAAATTATTCTCGTGGTCTCTCTCTAATTTCTCGTAAGTGTTTACGAACAAGTGCGTCTCCCCAATCGCGCATTACACCCACACGAACGTAAACACGAGCACCAACGTCCCTCCAACACGAACGTAGACACGACCACCAACGTATAGAATTTGCCTATAGGGACCGCAAACCACCCAAACGGAAAAAAAACATCAAAGCGGAACACCCACCCATACCGCACACGCCACGGCAACGGCTAAGGTCAACTTGTACACGCGGCGAATGTGAACTTGCTTCCACACTTGCCCGATAGGACACTCCTAGTGTGGTAGTCCGGTTAGCTTTCCTTGTCGTCGTCGTTACCAACCCCTCGTCCGAACGAGCGAGTACGGACACCGGTCTATCTACGTTCATCGATGTAGCACACTCCGGGAGCCACCACTCGTCCCGCAGTAGCCTCCGCGTGCTTAGTGTCTCGGCACTAGCGCGTGCTAGTTTAATGTGCACGTGCCCGCACACCCCTACGCGCACGCGCGAGTGCGCACATCTACCTACGTATGTATAAATGTTATGTTGCTCGACAAGCTCTCGCGCGAGGAGGAGGAGGAGTACCCGCCACAGGTTGCGCCCAGATTGTCTGGTGACAATACGACACCTAGGACTAGCCTAGACGTGTGGGAGGGTGGACTAGTTGGTATGGGTCTTGGGCAAGAGTTGTACGCAGGGACACACACGTTATGGTAATGGGAGTGGTGAGTGACATGCATGTGCTCTGATTGCATGGCCATGTGTATATATTAAAGGTGGAGGGAGCAATGTCAATACAATCCATTAGGAGACAAGCACCGGGATCATAAGGACAATCGCAATGGCAAAGCTTACTTCCGTATTCCTCATGGCCGTGATCATGCTCGCCGCGTGTACCGCGGCCAATGCTAGGTCTGTAGGGCGGGACCGTGAAGAGGAGCGACGCGATCGACGTCGTGAGGGAGACATTGACGAGGAGAGGCGCGACCGACGCCGAGAGGGGGAGTGCGATGACGAGAGGCGCGAGCGACGTCGTGAGGGGTTCCTTGAGGAGGGGCGCCGCTACAGAGACAACAAGAGAGACTCCGAAGAGGAAAGGGAACGTCGTAGCCGTGGTCGCGATGAGCCACGTGACGAGGAACTGAGGCGAGAGTGCGGTGATTTCATCGACAAGCAGATCCGAGAGCTACAAGAGCGCTCCGAAAGAGAGGAAGGTGAACAAGGACGTCGCTCCCCATGGATCGAAAACACTCGATACTCAAGACCCTCGGAACGGTGCTGCAGGAACGTCGAACGAATCCCCGCCGAAGATCGATGCGATCGCCTACGTGATGCCTTGTATGCTGACGAGGAGGAACGACGCAATGATGAAGGCCGACGCCATGGCCAACAATCAAGGGAACACCGTAGCTGGGAGGAAGAGGACGAGGAGCGCGAGAGAGATAGCAGCCGTGAGCGACGAGAGGGTGACGAACGCCGCCACCGCATGTCTCGACGACAAGAGGACGAACGTCAACAACGTCGCCAATTCAAGGCCGATGACGAGGAAAGAGCTCTAGGCGTCGCCGCCTCCCGCCTACTCCAGCAGTGCGATCTTCGCCCTCGTGCTTGTATTCGTCGCTTCTAAATAGTACATAAACCTTGTTCAAATTATTCTCGTGGTCTCTCTCTAATTTCTCGTAAGTGTTTACGAACAAGTGCGTCTCCCCAATCGCGCATTACACCCACACGAACGTAAACACGAGCACCAACGTCCCTCCAACACGAACGTAGACACGACCACCAACGTATAGAATTTGCCTATAGGGACCGCAAACCACCCAAACGGAAAAAAAACATCAAAGCGGAACACCCACCCATACCGCACACGCCACGGCAACGGCTAAGGTCAACTTGTACACGCGGCGAATGTGAACTTGCTTCCACACTTGCCCGATAGGACACTCCTAGTGTGGTAGTCCGGTTAGCTTTCCTTGTCGTCGTCGTTACCAACCCCTCGTCCGAACGAGCGAGTACGGACACCGGTCTATCTACGTTCATCGATGTAGCACACTCCGGGAGCCACCACTCGTCCCGCAGTAGCCTCCGCGTGCTTAGTGTCTCGGCACTAGCGCGTGCTAGTTTAATGTGCACGTGCCCGCACACCCCTACGCGCACGCGCGAGTGCGCACATCTACCTACGTATGTATAAATGTTATGTTGCTCGACAAGCTCTCGCGCGAGGAGGAGGAGGAGTACCCGCCACAGGTTGCGCCCAGATTGTCTGGTGACAATACGACACCTAGGACTAGCCTAGACGTGTGGGAGGGTGGACTAGTTGGTATGGGTCTTGGGCAAGAGTTGTACGCAGGGACACACACGTTATGGTAATGGGAGTGGTGAGTGACATGCATGTGCTCTGATTGCATGGCCATGTGTATATATTAAAGGTGGAGGGAGCAATGTCAATACAATCCATTAGGAGACAAGCACCGGGATCATAAGGACAATCGCAATGGCAAAGCTTACTTCCGTATTCCTCATGGCCGTGATCATGCTCGCCGCGTGTACCGCGGCCAATGCTAGGTCTGTAGGGCGGGACCGTGAAGAGGAGCGACGCGATCGACGTCGTGAGGGAGACATTGACGAGGAGAGGCGCGACCGACGCCGAGAGGGGGAGTGCGATGACGAGAGGCGCGAGCGACGTCGTGAGGGGTTCCTTGAGGAGGGGCGCCGCTACAGAGACAACAAGAGAGACTCCGAAGAGGAAAGGGAACGTCGTAGCCGTGGTCGCGATGAGCCACGTGACGAGGAACTGAGGCGAGAGTGCGGTGATTTCATCGACAAGCAGATCCGAGAGCTACAAGAGCGCTCCGAAAGAGAGGAAGGTGAACAAGGACGTCGCTCCCCATGGATCGAAAACACTCGATACTCAAGACCCTCGGAACGGTGCTGCAGGAACGTCGAACGAATCCCCGCCGAAGATCGATGCGATCGCCTACGTGATGCCTTGTATGCTGACGAGGAGGAACGACGCAATGATGAAGGCCGACGCCATGGCCAACAATCAAGGGAACACCGTAGCTGGGAGGAAGAGGACGAGGAGCGCGAGAGAGATAGCAGCCGTGAGCGACGAGAGGGTGACGAACGCCGCCACCGCATGTCTCGACGACAAGAGGACGAACGTCAACAACGTCGCCAATTCAAGGCCGATGACGAGGAAAGAGCTCTAGGCGTCGCCGCCTCCCGCCTACTCCAACAGTGCGATCTTCGCCCTCGTGCTTGTATTCGTCGCTTCTAAATAGTACATAAACCTTGTTCAAATTATTCTCGTGGTCTCTCTCTAATTTCTCGTAAGTGTTTACGAACAAGTGCGTCTCCCCAATCGCGCATTACACCCACACGAACGTAAACACGAGCACCAACGTCCCTCCAACACGAACGTAGACACGACCACCAACGTATAGAATTTGCCTATAGGGACCGCAAACCACCCAAACGGAAAAAAAACATCAAAGCGGAACACCCACCCATACCGCACACGCCACGGCAACGGCTAAGGTCAACTTGTACACGCGGCGAATGTGAACTTGCTTCCACACTTGCCCGATAGGACACTCCTAGTGTGGTAGTCCGGTTAGCTTTCCTTGTCGTCGTCGTTACCAACCCCTCGTCCGAACGAGCGAGTACGGACACCGGTCTATCTACGTTCATCGATGTAGCACACTCGGGAGCCACCACTCGTCCCGCAGTAGCCTCCGCGTGCTTAGTGTCTCGGCACTAGCGCGTGCTAGTTTAATGTGCACGTGCCCGCACACCCCTACGCGCACGCGCGAGTGCGCACATCTACCTACGTATGTATAAATGTTATGTTGCTCGACAAGCTCTCGCGCGAGGAGGAGGAGGAGTACCCGCCACAGGTTGCGCCCAGATTGTCTGGTGACAATACGACACCTAGGACTAGCCTAGACGTGTGGGAGGGTGGACTAGTTGGTATGGGTCTTGGGCAAGAGTTGTACGCAGGGACACACACGTTATGGTAATGGGAGTGGTGAGTGACATGCATGTGCTCTGATTGCATGGCCATGTGTATATATTAAAGGTGGAGGGAGCAATGTCAATACAATCCATTAGGAGACAAGCACCGGGATCATAAGGACAATCGCAATGGCAAAGCTTACTTCCGTATTCCTCATGGCCGTGATCATGCTCGCCGCGTGTACCGCGGCCAATGCTAGGTCTGTAGGGCGGGACCGTAAGAGGAGCGACGCGATCGACGTCGTGAGGGAGACATTGACGAGGAGAGGCGCGACCGACGCCGAGAGGGGGAGTGCGATGACGAGAGGCGCGAGCGACGTCGTGAGGGGTTCCTTGAGGAGGGGCGCCGCTACAGAGACAACAAGAGAGACTCCGAAGAGGAAAGGGAACGTCGTAGCCGTGGTCGCGATGAGCCACGTGACGAGGAACTGAGGCGAGAGTGCGGTGATTTCATCGACAAGCAGATCCGAGAGCTACAAGAGCGCTCCGAAAGAGAGGAAGGTGAACAAGGACGTCGCTCCCCATGGATCGAAAACACTCGATACTCAAGACCCTCGGAACGGTGCTGCAGGAACGTCGAACGAATCCCCGCCGAAGATCGATGCGATCGCCTACGTGATGCCTTGTATGCTGACGAGGAGGAACGACGCAATGATGAAGGCCGACGCCATGGCCAACAATCAAGGGAACACCGTAGCTGGGAGGAAGAGGACGAGGAGCGCGAGAGAGATAGCAGCCGTGAGCGACGAGAGGGTGACGAACGCCGCCACCGCATGTCTCGACGACAAGAGGACGAACGTCAACAACGTCGCCAATTCAAGGCCGATGACGAGGAAAGAGCTCTAGGCGTCGCCGCCTCCCGCCTACTCCAACAGTGCGATCTTCGCCCTCGTGCTTGTATTCGTCGCTTCTAAATAGTACATAAACCTTGTTCAAATTATTCTCGTGGTCTCTCTCTAATTTCTCGTAAGTGTTTACGAACAAGTGCGTCTCCCCAATCGCGCATTACACCCACACGAACGTAAACACGAGCACCAACGTCCCTCCAACACGAACGTAGACACGACCACCAACGTATAGAATTTGCCTATAGGGACCGCAAACCACCCAAACGGAAAAAAAACATCAAAGCGGAACACCCACCCATACCGCACACGCCACGGCAACGGCTAAGGTCAACTTGTACACGCGGCGAATGTGAACTTGCTTCCACACTTGCCCGATAGGACACTCCTAGTGTGGTAGTCCGGTTAGCTTTCCTTGTCGTCGTCGTTACCAACCCCTCGTCCGAACGAGCGAGTACGGACACCGGTCTATCTACGTTCATCGATGTAGCACACTCGGGAGCCACCACTCGTCCCGCAGTAGCCTCCGCGTGCTTAGTGTCTCGGCACTAGCGCGTGCTAGTTTAATGTGCACGTGCCCGCACACCCCTACGCGCACGCGCGAGTGCGCACATCTACCTACGTATGTATAAATGTTATGTTGCTCGACAAGCTCTCGCGCGAGGAGGAGGAGGAGTACCCGCCACAGGTTGCGCCCAGATTGTCTGGTGACAATACGACACCTAGGACTAGCCTAGACGTGTGGGAGGGTGGACTAGTTGGTATGGGTCTTGGGCAAGAGTTGTACGCAGGGACACACACGTTATGGTAATGGGAGTGGTGAGTGACATGCATGTGCTCTGATTGCATGGCCATGTGTATATATTAAAGGTGGAGGGAGCAATGTCAATACAATCCATTAGGAGACAAGCACCGGGATCATAAGGACAATCGCAATGGCAAAGCTTACTTCCGTATTCCTCATGGCCGTGATCATGCTCGCCGCGTGTACCGCGGCCAATGCTAGGTCTGTAGGGCGGGACCGTGAAGAGGAGCGACGCGATCGACGTCGTGAGGGAGACATTGACGAGGAGAGGCGCGACCGACGCCGAGAGGGGGAGTGCGATGACGAGAGGCGCGAGCGACGTCGTGAGGGGTTCCTTGAGGAGGGGCGCCGCTACAGAGACAACAAGAGAGACTCCGAAGAGGAAAGGGAACGTCGTAGCCGTGGTCGCGATGAGCCACGTGACGAGGAACTGAGGCGAGAGTGCGGTGATTTCATCGACAAGCAGATCCGAGAGCTACAAGAGCGCTCCGAAAGAGAGGAAGGTGAACAAGGACGTCGCTCCCCATGGATCGAAAACACTCGATACTCAAGACCCTCGGAACGGTGCTGCAGGAACGTCGAACGAATCCCCGCCGAAGATCGATGCGATCGCCTACGTGATGCCTTGTATGCTGACGAGGAGGAACGACGCAATGATGAAGGCCGACGCCATGGCCAACAATCAAGGGAACACCGTAGCTGGGAGGAAGAGGACGAGGAGCGCGAGAGAGATAGCAGCCGTGAGCGACGAGAGGGTGACGAACGCCGCCACCGCATGTCTCGACGACAAGAGGACGAACGTCAACAACGTCGCCAATTTCAAGGCCGATGACGAGGAAAGAGCTCTAGGCGTCGCCGCCTCCCGCCTACTCCAACAGTGCGATCTTCGCCCTCGTGCTTGTATTCGTCGCTTCTAAATAGTACATAAACCTTGTTCAAATTATTCTCGTGGTCTCTCTCTAATTTCTCGTAAGTGTTTACGAACAAGTGCGTCTCCCCAATCGCGCATTACACCCACACGAACGTAAACACGAGCACCAACGTCCCTCCAACACGAACGTAGACACGACCACCAACGTATAGAATTTGCCTATAGGGACCGCAAACCACCCAAACGGAAAAAAAACATCAAAGCGGAACACCCACCCATACCGCACACGCCACGGCAACGGCTAAGGTCAACTTGTACACGCGGCGAATGTGAACTTGCTTCCACACTTGCCCGATAGGACACTCCTAGTGTGGTAGTCCGGTTAGCTTTCCTTGTCGTCGTCGTTACCAACCCCTCGTCCGAACGAGCGAGTACGGACACCGGTCTATCTACGTTCATCGATGTAGCACACTCGGGAGCCACCACTCGTCCCGCAGTAGCCTCCGCGTGCTTAGTGTCTCGGCACTAGCGCGTGCTAGTTTAATGTGCACGTGCCCGCACACCCCTACGCGCACGCGCGAGTGCGCACATCTACCTACGTATGTATAAATGTTATGTTGCTCGACAAGCTCTCGCGCGAGGAGGAGGAGGAGTACCCGCCACAGGTTGCGCCCAGATTGTCTGGTGACAATACGACACCTAGGACTAGCCTAGACGTGTGGGAGGGTGGACTAGTTGGTATGGGTCTTGGGCAAGAGTTGTACGCAGGGACACACACGTTATGGTAATGGGAGTGGTGAGTGACATGCATGTGCTCTGATTGCATGGCCATGTGTATATATTAAAGGTGGAGGGAGCAATGTCAATACAATCCATTAGGAGACAAGCACCGGGATCATAAGGACAATCGCAATGGCAAAGCTTACTTCCGTATTCCTCATGGCCGTGATCATGCTCGCCGCGTGTACCGCGGCCAATGCTAGGTCTGTAGGGCGGGACCGTGAAGAGGAGCGACGCGATCGACGTCGTGAGGGAGACATTGACGAGGAGAGGCGCGACCGACGCCGAGAGGGGGAGTGCGATGACGAGAGGCGCGAGCGACGTCGTGAGGGGTTCCTTGAGGAGGGGCGCCGCTACAGAGACAACAAGAGAGACTCCGAAGAGGAAAGGGAACGTCGTAGCCGTGGTCGCGATGAGCCACGTGACGAGGAACTGAGGCGAGAGTGCGGTGATTTCATCGACAAGCAGATCCGAGAGCTACAAGAGCGCTCCGAAAGAGAGGAAGGTGAACAAGGACGTCGCTCCCCATGGATCGAAAACACTCGATACTCAAGACCCTCGGAACGGTGCTGCAGGAACGTCGAACGAATCCCCGCCGAAGATCGATGCGATCGCCTACGTGATGCCTTGTATGCTGACGAGGAGGAACGACGCAATGATGAAGGCCGACGCCATGGCCAACAATCAAGGGAACACCGTAGCTGGGAGGAAGAGGACGAGGAGCGCGAGAGAGATAGCAGCCGTGAGCGACGAGAGGGTGACGAACGCCGCCACCGCATGTCTCGACGACAAGAGGACGAACGTCAACAACGTCGCCAATTCAAGGCCGATGACGAGGAAAGAGCTCTAGGCGTCGCCGCCTCCCGCCTACTCCAACAGTGCGATCTTCGCCCTCGTGCTTGTATTCGTCGCTTCTAAATAGTACATAAACCTTGTTCAAATTATTCTCGTGGTCTCTCTCTAATTTCTCGTAAGTGTTTACGAACAAGTGCGTCTCCCCAATCGCGCATTACACCCACACGAACGTAAACACGAGCACCAACGTCCCTCCAACACGAACGTAGACACGACCACCAACGTATAGAATTTGCCTATAGGGACCGCAAACCACCCAAACGGAAAAAAAACATCAAAGCGGAACACCCACCCATACCGCACACGCCACGGCAACGGCTAAGGTCAACTTGTACACGCGGCGAATGTGAACTTGCTTCCACACTTGCCCGATAGGACACTCCTAGTGTGGTAGTCCGGTTAGCTTTCCTTGTCGTCGTCGTTACCAACCCCTCGTCCGAACGAGCGAGTACGGACACCGGTCTATCTACGTTCATCGATGTAGCACACTCGGGAGCCACCACTCGTCCCGCAGTAGCCTCCGCGTGCTTAGTGTCTCGGCACTAGCGCGTGCTAGTTTAATGTGCACGTGCCCGCACACCCCTACGCGCACGCGCGAGTGCGCACATCTACCTACGTATGTATAAATGTTATGTTGCTCGACAAGCTCTCGCGCGAGGAGGAGGAGGATTACCCGCCACAGGTTGCGCCCAGATTGTCTGGTGACAATACGACACCTAGGACTAGCCTAGACGTGTGGGAGGGTGGACTAGTTGGTATGGGTCTTGGGCAAGAGTTGTACGCAGGGACACACACGTTATGGTAATGGGAGTGGTGAGTGACATGCATGTGCTCTGATTGCATGGCCATGTGTATATATTAAAGGTGGAGGGAGCAATGTCAATACAATCCATTAGGAGACAAGCACCGGGATCATAAGGACAATCGCAATGGCAAAGCTTACTTCCGTATTCCTCATGGCCGTGATCATGCTCGCCGCGTGTACCGCGGCCAATGCTAGGTCTGTAGGGCGGGACCGTGAAGAGGAGCGACGCGATCGACGTCGTGAGGGAGACATTGACGAGGAGAGGCGCGACCGACGCCGAGAGGGGGAGTGCGATGACGAGAGGCGCGAGCGACGTCGTGAGGGGTTCCTTGAGGAGGGGCGCCGCTACAGAGACAACAAGAGAGACTCCGAAGAGGAAAGGGAACGTCGTAGCCGTGGTCGCGATGAGCCACGTGACGAGGAACTGAGGCGAGAGTGCGGTGATTTCATCGACAAGCAGATCCGAGAGCTACAAGAGCGCTCCGAAAGAGAGGAAGGTGAACAAGGACGTCGCTCCCCATGGATCGAAAACACTCGATACTCAAGACCCTCGGAACGGTGCTGCAGGAACGTCGAACGAATCCCCGCCGAAGATCGATGCGATCGCCTACGTGATGCCTTGTATGCTGACGAGGAGGAACGACGCAATGATGAAGGCCGACGCCATGGCCAACAATCAAGGGAACACCGTAGCTGGGAGGAAGAGGACGAGGAGCGCGAGAGAGATAGCAGCCGTGAGCGACGAGAGGGTGACGAACGCCGCCACCGCATGTCTCGACGACAAGAGGACGAACGTCAACAACGTCGCCAATTCAAGGCCGATGACGAGGAAAGAGCTCTAGGCGTCGCCGCCTCCCGCCTACTCCAACAGTGCGATCTTCGCCCTCGTGCTTGTATTCGTCGCTTCTAAATAGTACATAAACCTTGTTCAAATTATTCTCGTGGTCTCTCTCTAATTTCTCGTAAGTGTTTACGAACAAGTGCGTCTCCCCAATCGCGCATTACACCCACACGAACGTAAACACGAGCACCAACGTCCCTCCAACACGAACGTAGACACGACCACCAACGTATAGAATTTGCCTATAGGGACCGCAAACCACCCAAACGGAAAAAAAACATCAAAGCGGAACACCCACCCATACCGCACACGCCACGGCAACGGCTAAGGTCAACTTGTACACGCGGCGAATGTGAACTTGCTTCCACACTTGCCCGATAGGACACTCCTAGTGTGGTAGTCCGGTTAGCTTTCCTTGTCGTCGTCGTTACCAACCCCTCGTCCGAACGAGCGAGTACGGACACCGGGTCTATCTACGTTCATCGATGTAGCACACTCGGGAGCCACCACTCGTCCCGCAGTAGCCTCCGCGTGCTTAGTGTCTCGGCACTAGCGCGTGCTAGTTTAATGTGCACGTGCCCGCACACCCCTACGCGCACGCGCGAGTGCGCACATCTACCTACGTATGTATAAATGTTATGTTGCTCGACAAGCTCTCGCGCGAGGAGGAGGAGGAGTACCCGCCACAGGTTGCGCCCAGATTGTCTGGTGACAATACGACACCTAGGACTAGCCTAGACGTGTGGGAGGGTGGACTAGTTGGTATGGGTCTTGGGCAAGAGTTGTACGCAGGGACACACACGTTATGGTAATGGGAGTGGTGAGTGACATGCATGTGCTCTGATTGCATGGCCATGTGTATATATTAAAGGTGGAGGGAGCAATGTCAATACAATCCATTAGGAGACAAGCACCGGGATCATAAGGACAATCGCAATGGCAAAGCTTACTTCCGTATTCCTCATGGCCGTGATCATGCTCGCCGCGTGTACCGCGGCCAATGCTAGGTCTGTAGGGCGGGACCGTGAAGAGGAGCGACGCGATCGACGTCGTGAGGGAGACATTGACGAGGAGAGGCGCGACCGACGCCGAGAGGGGGAGTGCGATGACGAGAGGCGCGAGCGACGTCGTGAGGGGTTCCTTGAGGAGGGGCGCCGCTACAGAGACAACAAGAGAGACTCCGAAGAGGAAAGGGAACGTCGTAGCCGTGGTCGCGATGAGCCACGTGACGAGGAACTGAGGCGAGAGTGCGGTGATTTCATCGACAAGCAGATCCGAGAGCTACAAGAGCGCTCCGAAAGAGAGGAAGGTGAACAAGGACGTCGCTCCCCATGGATCGAAAACACTCGATACTCAAGACCCTCGGAACGGTGCTGCAGGAACGTCGAACGAATCCCCGCCGAAGATCGATGCGATCGCCTACGTGATGCCTTGTATGCTGACGAGGAGGAACGACGCAATGATGAAGGCCGACGCCATGGCCAACAATCAAGGGAACACCGTAGCTGGGAGGAAGAGGACGAGGAGCGCGAGAGAGATAGCAGCCGTGAGCGACGAGAGGGTGACGAACGCCGCCACCGCATGTCTCGACGACAAGAGGACGAACGTCAACAACGTCGCCAATTCAAGGCCGATGACGAGGAAAGAGCTCTAGGCGTCGCCGCCTCCCGCCTACTCCAACAGTGCGATCTTCGCCCTCGTGCTTGTATTCGTCGCTTCTAAATAGTACATAAACCTTGTTCAAATTATTCTCGTGGTCTCTCTCTAATTTCTCGTAAGTGTTTACGAACAAGTGCGTCTCCCCAATCGCGCATTACACCCACACGAACGTAAACACGAGCACCAACGTCCCTCCAACACGAACGTAGACACGACCACCAACGTATAGAATTTGCCTATAGGGACCGCAAACCACCCAAACGGAAAAAAAACATCAAAGCGGAACACCCACCCATACCGCACACGCCACGGCAACGGCTAAGGTCAACTTGTACACGCGGCGAATGTGAACTTGCTTCCACACTTGCCCGATAGGACACTCCTAGTGTGGTAGTCCGGTTAGCTTTCCTTGTCGTCGTCGTTACCAACCCCTCGTCCGAACGAGCGAGTACGGACACCGGGTCTATCTACGTTCATCGATGTAGCACACTCGGGAGCCACCACTCGTCCCGCAGTAGCCTCCGCGTGCTTAGTGTCTCGGCACTAGCGCGTGCTAGTTTAATGTGCACGTGCCCGCACACCCCTACGCGCACGCGCGAGTGCGCACATCTACCTACGTATGTATAAATGTTATGTTGCTCGACAAGCTCTCGCGCGAGGAGGAGGAGGAGTACCCGCCACAGGTTGCGCCCAGATTGTCTGGTGACAATACGACACCTAGGACTAGCCTAGACGTGTGGGAGGGTGGACTAGTTGGTATGGGTCTTGGGCAAGAGTTGTACGCAGGGACACACACGTTATGGTAATGGGAGTGGTGAGTGACATGCATGTGCTCTGATTGCATGGCCATGTGTATATATTAAAGGTGGAGGGAGCAATGTCAATACAATCCATTAGGAGACAAGCACCGGGATCATAAGGACAATCGCAATGGCAAAGCTTACTTCCGTATTCCTCATGGCCGTGATCATGCTCGCCGCGTGTACCGCGGCCAATGCTAGGTCTGTAGGGCGGGACCGTGAAGAGGAGCGACGCGATCGACGTCGTGAGGGAGACATTGACGAGGAGAGGCGCGACCGACGCCGAGAGGGGGAGTGCGATGACGAGAGGCGCGAGCGACGTCGTGAGGGGTTCCTTGAGGAGGGGCGCCGCTACAGAGACAACAAGAGAGACTCCGAAGAGGAAAGGGAACGTCGTAGCCGTGGTCGCGATGAGCCACGTGACGAGGAACTGAGGCGAGAGTGCGGTGATTTCATCGACAAGCAGATCCGAGAGCTACAAGAGCGCTCCGAAAGAGAGGAAGGTGAACAAGGACGTCGCTCCCCATGGATCGAAAACACTCGATACTCAAGACCCTCGGAACGGTGCTGCAGGAACGTCGAACGAATCCCCGCCGAAGATCGATGCGATCGCCTACGTGATGCCTTGTATGCTGACGAGGAGGAACGACGCAATGATGAAGGCCGACGCCATGGCCAACAATCAAGGGAACACCGTAGCTGGGAGGAAGAGGACGAGGAGCGCGAGAGAGATAGCAGCCGTGAGCGACGAGAGGGTGACGAACGCCGCCACCGCATGTCTCGACGACAAGAGGACGAACGTCAACAACGTCGCCAATTCAAGGCCGATGACGAGGAAAGAGCTCTAGGCGTCGCCGCCTCCCGCCTACTCCAACAGTGCGATCTTCGCCCTCGTGCTTGTATTCGTCGCTTCTAAATAGTACATAAACCTTGTTCAAATTATTCTCGTGGTCTCTCTCTAATTTCTCGTAAGTGTTTACGAACAAGTGCGTCTCCCCAATCGCGCATTACACCCACACGAACGTAAACACGAGCACCAACGTCCCTCCAACACGAACGTAGACACGACCACCAACGTATAGAATTTGCCTATAGGGACCGCAAACCACCCAAACGGAAAAAAAACATCAAAGCGGAACACCCACCCATACCGCACACGCCACGGCAACGGCTAAGGTCAACTTGTACACGCGGCGAATGTGAACTTGCTTCCACACTTGCCCGATAGGACACTCCTAGTGTGGTAGTCCGGTTAGCTTTCCTTGTCGTCGTCGTTACCAACCCCTCGTCCGAACGAGCGAGTACGGACACCGGGTCTATCTACGTTCATCGATGTAGCACACTCGGGAGCCACCACTCGTCCCGCAGTAGCCTCCGCGTGCTTAGTGTCTCGGCACTAGCGCGTGCTAGTTTAATGTGCACGTGCCCGCACACCCCTACGCGCACGCGCGAGTGCGCACATCTACCTACGTATGTATAAATGTTATGTTGCTCGACAAGCTCTCGCGCGAGGAGGAGGAGGAGTACCCGCCACAGGTTGCGCCCAGATTGTCTGGTGACAATACGACACCTAGGACTAGCCTAGACGTGTGGGAGGGTGGACTAGTTGGTATGGGTCTTGGGCAAGAGTTGTACGCAGGGACACACACGTTATGGTAATGGGAGTGGTGAGTGACATGCATGTGCTCTGATTGCATGGCCATGTGTATATATTAAAGGTGGAGGGAGCAATGTCAATACAATCCATTAGGAGACAAGCACCGGGATCATAAGGACAATCGCAATGGCAAAGCTTACTTCCGTATTCCTCATGGCCGTGATCATGCTCGCCGCGTGTACCGCGGCCAATGCTAGGTCTGTAGGGCGGGACCGTGAAGAGGAGCGACGCGATCGACGTCGTGAGGGAGACATTGACGAGGAGAGGCGCGACCGACGCCGAGAGGGGGAGTGCGATGACGAGAGGCGCGAGCGACGTCGTGAGGGGTTCCTTGAGGAGGGGCGCCGCTACAGAGACAACAAGAGAGACTCCGAAGAGGAAAGGGAACGTCGTAGCCGTGGTCGCGATGAGCCACGTGACGAGGAACTGAGGCGAGAGTGCGGTGATTTCATCGACAAGCAGATCCGAGAGCTACAAGAGCGCTCCGAAAGAGAGGAAGGTGAACAAGGACGTCGCTCCCCATGGATCGAAAACACTCGATACTCAAGACCCTCGGAACGGTGCTGCAGGAACGTCGAACGAATCCCCGCCGAAGATCGATGCGATCGCCTACGTGATGCCTTGTATGCTGACGAGGAGGAACGACGCAATGATGAAGGCCGACGCCATGGCCAACAATCAAGGGAACACCGTAGCTGGGAGGAAGAGGACGAGGAGCGCGAGAGAGATAGCAGCCGTGAGCGACGAGAGGGTGACGAACGCCGCCACCGCATGTCTCGACGACAAGAGGACGAACGTCAACAACGTCGCCAATTCAAGGCCGATGACGAGGAAAGAGCTCTAGGCGTCGCCGCCTCCCGCCTACTCCAACAGTGCGATCTTCGCCCTCGTGCTTGTATTCGTCGCTTCTAAATAGTACATAAACCTTGTTCAAATTATTCTCGTGGTCTCTCTCTAATTTCTCGTAAGTGTTTACGAACAAGTGCGTCTCCCCAATCGCGCATTACACCCACACGAACGTAAACACGAGCACCAACGTCCCTCCAACACGAACGTAGACACGACCACCAACGTATAGAATTTGCCTATAGGGACCGCAAACCACCCAAACGGAAAAAAAACATCAAAGCGGAACACCCACCCATACCGCACACGCCACGGCAACGGCTAAGGTCAACTTGTACACGCGGCGAATGTGAACTTGCTTCCACACTTGCCCGATAGGACACTCCTAGTGTGGTAGTCCGGTTAGCTTTCCTTGTCGTCGTCGTTACCAACCCCTCGTCCGAACGAGCGAGTACGGACACCGGGTCTATCTACGTTCATCGATGTAGCACACTCGGGAGCCACCACTCGTCCCGCAGTAGCCTCCGCGTGCTTAGTGTCTCGGCACTAGCGCGTGCTAGTTTAATGTGCACGTGCCCGCACACCCCTACGCGCACGCGCGAGTGCGCACATCTACCTACGTATGTATAAATGTTATGTTGCTCGACAAGCTCTCGCGCGAGGAGGAGGAGGAGTACCCGCCACAGGTTGCGCCCAGATTGTCTGGTGACAATACGACACCTAGGACTAGCCTAGACGTGTGGGAGGGTGGACTAGTTGGTATGGGTCTTGGGCAAGAGTTGTACGCAGGGACACACACGTTATGGTAATGGGAGTGGTGAGTGACATGCATGTGCTCTGATTGCATGGCCATGTGTATATATTAAAGGTGGAGGGAGCAATGTCAATACAATCCATTAGGAGACAAGCACCGGGATCATAAGGACAATCGCAATGGCAAAGCTTACTTCCGTATTCCTCATGGCCGTGATCATGCTCGCCGCGTGTACCGCGGCCAATGCTAGGTCTGTAGGGCGGGACCGTGAAGAGGAGCGACGCGATCGACGTCGTGAGGGAGACATTGACGAGGAGAGGCGCGACCGACGCCGAGAGGGGGAGTGCGATGACGAGAGGCGCGAGCGACGTCGTGAGGGGTTCCTTGAGGAGGGGCGCCGCTACAGAGACAACAAGAGAGACTCCGAAGAGGAAAGGGAACGTCGTAGCCGTGGTCGCGATGAGCCACGTGACGAGGAACTGAGGCGAGAGTGCGGTGATTTCATCGACAAGCAGATCCGAGAGCTACAAGAGCGCTCCGAAAGAGAGGAAGGTGAACAAGGACGTCGCTCCCCATGGATCGAAAACACTCGATACTCAAGACCCTCGGAACGGTGCTGCAGGAACGTCGAACGAATCCCCGCCGAAGATCGATGCGATCGCCTACGTGATGCCTTGTATGCTGACGAGGAGGAACGACGCAATGATGAAGGCCGACGCCATGGCCAACAATCAAGGGAACACCGTAGCTGGGAGGAAGAGGACGAGGAGCGCGAGAGAGATAGCAGCCGTGAGCGACGAGAGGGTGACGAACGCCGCCACCGCATGTCTCGACGACAAGAGGACGAACGTCAACAACGTCGCCAATTCAAGGCCGATGACGAGGAAAGAGCTCTAGGCGTCGCCGCCTCCCGCCTACTCCAACAGTGCGATCTTCGCCCTCGTGCTTGTATTCGTCGCTTCTAAATAGTACATAAACCTTGTTCAAATTATTCTCGTGGTCTCTCTCTAATTTCTCGTAAGTGTTTACGAACAAGTGCGTCTCCCCAATCGCGCATTACACCCACACGAACGTAAACACGAGCACCAACGTCCCTCCAACACGAACGTAGACACGACCACCAACGTATAGAATTTGCCTATAGGGACCGCAAACCACCCAAACGGAAAAAAAACATCAAAGCGGAACACCCACCCATACCGCACACGCCACGGCAACGTATACCACTGCTTCTTCCACACTTGCCCGATAGGACACTCCTAGTGTGGTAGTCCGGTTAGCTTTCCTTGTCGTCGTCGTTACCAACCCCTCGTCCGAACGAGCGAGTACGGACACCGGTCTATCTACGTTCATCGATGTAGCACACTCGGGAGCCACCACTCGTCCCGCAGTAGCCTCCGCGTGCTTAGTGTCTCGGCACTAGCGCGTGCTAGTTTAATGTGCACGTGCCCGCACACCCCTACGCGCACGCGCGAGTGCGCACATCTACCTACGTATGTATAAATGTTATGTTGCTCGACAAGCTCTCGCGCGAGGAGGAGGAGGAGTACCCGCCACAGGTTGCGCCCAGATTGTCTGGTGACAATACGACACCTAGGACTAGCCTAGACGTGTGGGAGGGTGGACTAGTTGGTATGGGTCTTGGGCAAGAGTTGTACGCAGGGACACACACGTTATGGTAATGGGAGTGGTGAGTGACATGCATGTGCTCTGATTGCATGGCCATGTGTATATATTAAAGGTGGAGGGAGCAATGTCAATACAATCCATTAGGAGACAAGCACCGGGATCATAAGGACAATCGCAATGGCAAAGCTTACTT
>NW_028230921.1:0-23191 GCF_043228905.1 Azolla caroliniana | reverse complement strand
AATCGATGGTGCCATTTTCTTTCTCTTTTCGGAAATGCCGAGAGTTCTTTTGGAAGTGAGCTGGTTTTCCCCAGTAGAAGCAAGTAGGCCTCCCCCTTGACTTCGACCTCATCCCCGACTTGTCCCGATTTTGGGGACACCGATATCGACCTCTTCCCCGGTTGTGGTCATCTTCCGTGACCAAGGCCTTCGGATCTGTTCCAGACTCTCAGTCCTTCCGGTGAGCTTCTTCATCTAGCAAGCTTGACTTTAACCTTGTTAGGGACAATTGTTTTCCTTCCGGCCCAACGTTGCCCAACGTGACAACTAACGTCTCCCAGCTATCCGGGAGGGAATCGAGGAGGAGCAATGCAAGTACCTCATCGGCAAGAGGTACTTCCAATGAGGTTGCTTGGTGTATTAGCCCCTGGAAGGTATTCATGTGCTCCGCCATATTGGAGTCGTCTTGGTAACGGAGCCTCACTAGCTTCCGGAATACCGAAACCCTATTAACGACATTCTTGTTTTGGAACACGATGTCGATCTTCTCCCAGAGTTCATGAGCCTTCCTTTCTTCATTGAAGTTGTTGTACAAGCTCATGTCAATGAAGCACCGGATCTATGTCGTCATCTTCATGTGCATTACCTCCTACACTATGGTGTCGATTTTATCCGGTCTCTTCTCCCCAAACTGAAACGGGAACCAAAGATCTTTGACCACCAACATATCCCTCATCTTTGACTTCCACACTTAGTAGTTGGAGCCGTTGAGCTTGAACATGCCGCCGAGCGATTCTTCAATTTTCTGTGTTGTTCGCTCTGATACAAGTTAATGAGAATAGTGCGGAATATTGCTCGGCCACAACTGAGTCTTGAACACTTCTATGAGAATGGAGAACACAGAAATGGGAACTAAAGAGTGAAACACAAGATGTTTACGTGGAAAACCCTAAATGGGAAAAACCATGGGAGCCCACAAACTCCGAACTATCACTATGAAGAGAAGGGGTACAATCAGAGACTCGTAGGCAACGACCTCGAGCTCGGTTTCTTCGCCAGGCGGCGGTTACAACAAAGTATCGCTCTGTATCTCTCTCTCTCTCTCTCTCTCTCCCTCTCTGTCGCTCTCTTTGTACAACAGATGAATGGTTTTTCCATATCAACATGAGCCAGAATAGGAGCTGATGTAAATTCCTTCTTAAGACCCTCAAAAGCCATGTCTGCTTCTTCAGACCAAACAAACTATTCTTAAGACCCTCAAAATCCATGTCAGCTTCTTCAGACCAAACAAACTATTGTCCCTTCCTGGTGAGCTGTATGAGAGGCAGAACAAGCTTTGAGTAATCGTCTATAAACTTTTGGTAGAAATTGGCAAAGTCTTAAAAGCATTGCACATCTCACAATGAACGCGGAGCGGAGTCTTCCACTCTACCACCGTTTTGACCTTAGCTGGATCCATGGAGATGCCTTCCGAGGAAATGACATAGCCCAAAAATTCTACCTAGTTGCACTCGAAACTACATTTTTCCAGCTTTGCATAAAGACCATGTTTTGGAAGTCGTTTTAGTGTACTAATAGTACATGAGAATCATGCTCTTCTTGGGTCTTCGAATAAACCAGTAGATCATCCAAATAGATGATCAAACAAACATCCAAGAGATCTCGGAATATATCATTTGCCATGTGTTGGAAGACTGTTGGCCCATTAGTGAGGCCGAATGGCATGACCGTATACTCGAAGTGCTCATATCTAGTGCGAAACACTGCCTTCCATTCATCTCTTGGTCGGATCCGTACAAGGTTATATGATCCTCGTAAGTCGATTTTTGTGAAGAACCTTGCACCATTGATAAGGGAAAGTGCATACCTATTCCTGATGGTGACCTTATTCAAGCTACCGTAATCTACGACGAGACGAAGTGATCCATCCTTTTTCTTGACGAAGAAAATGGGTGCGCTAGCTGGAGATTGCAAATGTTGAATGAAACCATTTGCGAAATTCTCCTCTATATAGGCTCGAAGAACTTCTAGCTCAGTTGGTGACAAATTGTAGATCGGTCGCAATGGTGGCTCTTTTCCCGGTTGCAAATCAATGGGGCAATCATACGGTCGATGGTGAGGAAGCGTATTGGCTTGTACTTTATCGAACACATTGGCATAATGACGATACTTTTTTGGAAGTTGAACGGTGAACTCCTCTTTAGTGGTGTTGGAGGGTTTTACTGATACTATGAAGAGAAACATTTCTTCCTTGCGTCCTTCCTCACGCAACTGATGTAGCGAAATGGTTGCAATCTTATGAGTAGATCCTCAGGTTTGTCGATATCGGATTTCTCTTGTTCTCCAATCTATGTCTAGGTTATGTAATTCGAACCATGGTAATCCCAAAACAATGGGATGGTCTAGGATACTAAATATATTAAAGGATACTACACACGCTAAATTATCTAGGACAATATTAACGGGCTCTGACTCTTCTATGATATTTCCGAAAGTAATGGGACAAACATCAATGACTACTATAGAGGCTGGACATGAGAGTTTTCTTAGGGATATCTGATGAGCTTGGGCAAAATTCCTATCCATGAAGCAAGAATTAGCTCCGGAATCTAGGAGTGTTGAGACATGTACTAGAGAGGTACTTTTAGTACTAACTGTTACTTGGGCTAAGAACACATTGCTAACTTGCTTAGAGGGAATGGAACCACTGATGAGCTGCACAGATCTAGGGTTGTCCAACCAAACGGCTCCTATTTTGACTGGACTTAGTCGTTTAACTCTTCTTCTAATTGACTAAGGACATCAAATTTGTTTGATAGATTTGGGTTATTAGTAGTATTAGGACTATCAAATATTCCTACTAAAATAGACTCGGGTTTAGTACAATTAGAACTAGCAACTATTTGGTTCACCTATCTTCTTGGCCTATGGGGACAATTCATTGCAATATGCCCTGGTCCACTGCAATAATGACATAGTTGATTTGCTCGGTGTCGCTGCTTTTCTTCTTCCGATAATGGTCCACGACAACGTGTAGTGTCAATTTCCATTGGAGTTGGAGTATGCACTGGAGACGCATTACATGACTCCCTTGGAAAAGGTTTTGCTACCATTGAGGCATAGGTGGGCTTTGATCTTGCCCTTGACATCTGGAACTGACGTTCCGAATGTCTTTCGAAAAGATGGTTGTCGCATCTCACCGCGCGACTAATTGCTTCTGTCAATGACTTTGGCTCTTTGGGGAAGGTCAAGAGTAAATCCTCGACTTCGTTATGTAGACCATAACGAAATTGCTCCATAAGTGCTTGGTCATCCTAGGGGATATCGGAGGCGAGTAGGCGCAAATCTGCAACGTATGCGGAGGCTAGACGATCACCTTGACGTAATCATCGGATTTTGTTGATTGTTGTCCTTATGCTGTCATTATCTCCAAAACAGGCTTTAAACTCACTTAAAAACTCTTCAAAATTGTTTAGTAAAGGAGATTCGTTTTCTAACAACGGAGCGAACCATGCCAAAGCTGAGCCACTTAACAACGTGCCTACTAAACCCACTCGTGATGCATCAGTGGGATATCGGGAAGGATGCATTTGAATGACTAATCGTACCTGATTAAGGAATCCTCTAAACTGCGATCGCGTTCCATCGAATTTCATGGGAAGGCTGATCTTGGGTTCTTTATGAACCCCTTGCGTACTGGGTCCTTGTTATTGCATCACGACTATGGTTGCTTCGAGCTGTTGCACACGTAACGCTAGTTCCCCATGCTGTTGTTGCGTCAGCTGCTTCTCTAAGGAGATTTGTTGAAGCTCCCCCAACAATCTTTGCTTTTCTTGTTCCGATGCGAGAAACTTCTCTTTCAAGCATTGCAACTCTGAAAAAACGGATTGATATTCTTGAGTGCTAACAGTGGCCATAGTATGAGAGAAAAGAGGAATAAGAGATTAGTATGAAGGGAGGGAGAAGTAAGAAGATAAAGGAAGAGAAGGAAGGAGAAAAAACCGGTTCAAACTGTCAGGAACAATACTAAGACAGAGAAGGAATTAGTACTAAAGGAGGTGTAGAACTCTCGAGAGAAGGAAAGAGAGAGAGAGAGAGACAGACAAACAGAGAGACAGAGAATGATGATAACAAAAGATATATATTATATTAAGAGAATATACAATAGTAGCTAGGAGGCTTAATACTGGAATTGAACCAATTTGGTTCGAAATAATGCCTTCTGCCTCCTTTTATAGTGTTCTCAGGAGTACTCCTGAAGTTTCTAGAATGTTCTAGAGAAATTTGGAATATACATCAATTTCCTATAGTAAAACTTAAATGAAAATAATATTCTTCGTATTACAACATATAATCTAATGGTCAAGAGCTCGACCCATGTAAGATAAGGTCATGGGTTCGAGTCTCGCTATATCATGACAAATGGTATCAGAGCGTGTGGCTTAGAAAATCCACTAAGTCCACCCCGCTACGTAGCACGTGTACGTGATCGAAGGGAGAAAATAAAAAGAAGAGAAGACACTAATCAACATGAACACACAAATGGGTAGCTTGTTGCCTAGTAAAAAGCTAGACTGGATCCCAATTATTCATCTTGGGAGTACAAGATGACCCAATACCTTGTTGGCCAAGGGTATTGGAGCTACATCAACGACGCACAAGAAATTTGAACCGACCCAAAGAACGTTGATTACGCAACATGGGACCAAGCGGCAAGTCGAATCATGTATTGTGTGGCAACATGTGTCCATGACCACATGCTTAGCGACATTCGAGACGCCAAGACACCTAAAGAAGCTTGGGCGAACTTAAAGAAAATGTTCGCCACCAACACAACCGCCCAAAAGCTTCAACTCCGACAAGAGTTGAACAACATTCGGCAAAAAGACATGTCCATGTCCGACTACACCGCCAAGATCAAGAGCATTTGCAACTTGCATGGCTCCATGAACATAATCGTCGATGAAGACGAGATGGTTCAAGTATGCTTGGGCAGCCTCGCACAACGATTCGACTCGTTGAGGATGGCAATCTTGGTGAGGGAAAACCCTCCTTCATTCTTTGACCTTTAATCAATGCTAATTGTTGAAGAGAACCATGTCCAAAACAAAACCAAGAAATCGGAAGGACAAATGTTCTTCTCAAATTCGGATGATGGCCGAGGACAAGGTCGAGGCAGTAGAAGAGGTTGATTTGACCCATCACACAAAGGGAACTCAAACCTTTCACAACAAGACGGAATCCATCAAGGGACCTTCAGAAGAAGGGGGAGCTTCCATGCCGAACAAGGTTAGCAAATGTGGCCCATTGCTTGAAACTATTGCGGCAAAATCCGCCACTTCGAAGAGGAGTGTCGGAGAAAGAGAAGCAAGTCAGCTTCGATAAGCCGACAACTCACAAACTACGCCAACAACTCCGAATAGGATGACTACGGTGGTCTATTCGTGATGAGACATGGAGCGAACTCTATGACAGCTTTCGACTCCACGAGCACCTCCAACTCGGAAGACGTGTGGTTCGTCGATTCCGGCACCTCACATCACATGACATCCCACGAAGAGTGGTTCAGGGATTTGCGCACACCTGATCGACCCGGCGTCATAGAGACGGGTGACGACACCATACATCCGATTCGGCACATCGGCAATGTCTCATTCGTGAAAGAAGGCAAGCAAACTTGCATCAAGAATGTCTTGCACATGCTCACAATAACAAAGAATTTGGACTCGGTCGGCCAAATCGTGGAACAAGGCATGCAAGTCCGCTTCAACAACAAAGGTTCTTTCATCGAGAAAGATGGCCGATTCATAACCAAGGGACGGAGAGACGGTCGCATGTTCATCCTCGATTTGAACGAGGTGAACTCGGCCATGTATGCCAAAGGTCTCAAAATCAAGACAAAAATCGAGTTATGGCACAAGAGAATCGGCCACATCAACCTCCAACAGCTCCGAGCTATGCAATCAAAGGGAGTTGTCATCGGACTTCTGGCATTCGAGTCGAAACGAGTTGACCGAGTATGCGAAGCATGCCAACTCGGTAAACAACATTGACTCTCATTCCTGAAGGAGAGCTACACGAGCAAAGGCCTCCTCGACGTCATACATTCGGATGTATGGAGACCGGCTCAAATGCCGACGATTGGCGAATGCCAATACTACGTAACCTTTATCGATGACTACTCCCGCTACATGTGGATCTTTTCGATGAAGAAGAAGAGCGAAGTGCTTTCCCACTTCCAAAAGCTCAAGGTCCAAGTCGAAAAAGAAACCGGTCGGCACATTGATGCCTACGATCGGACGGACGAAAGGAGTACTTCTCGGATGAATTCACCTCCTACCTTTGAAGTGAAGGCATTCAAAGAGAATTCTCGTGCCGACATACACCCCAACAAAATGGAGTAGTCGAAAGGAAGAATCGGCAAATACTCGAGGTAGCACGTGGCATGATGCATGAGAAGCACATGCCGAGCTTCTATTGGGCCAACGTGGAATCCACGACCGTCTATCTCATGAACCGATGCACCACTAATGGAGTGCATAAGCTAACTCCATATGAGCTCCTCGTCGGAAGCAAGTCGATCCTGTCTCACCTCAAGGTGTTCGGAAGCATTGCGAATGTACGCATCCTGAATGAACAACAATAGAAGCCCTACGCGAAGTCGGAGGAATGTATCCTCATAGGATACTCGTCCGAGAAGAAGGCATACAAGTGCTATAACCCTTCGACCAGAGCGGTTTGGGTGAGTCAAGACGTAGTCTTCAACGAATCGGCATCTTGGTATAAGCGCGATTCGGCTCCACCTGACTCGATTGAGGAAGAGTTGGACGTCAACTTGGAGGATGATATTCAGCCAAGACCTTCATCAAAGGACCGTCCAAGCTCTACTAAGCTAAGTGGACCACACGAGCCTTCAAGCCTTCCAAGCACGTCGCAGCCAAGTATGACCTTGGACAAAGGCAAAGGTAAGATGCCCAAATACGAAGTCGACCACGACGACGACAATGATTCAGATGTGTTGGCTCGCTCACTAGATAGTGAGTTTGGTGTACCCATCATGTGGACACCCAGAGCAAAGAAGGCGCTCACATCGACGAGCGAAAAACTTCGACACTCATCTAGAGCAAAGAACCTCGTCACTCGGCTCGGCTACAATGAGTATATGACCCATCACTGTCTTCGCATTGAAGGTAGAGGCCGAACAAGAGCCCAAGAGCTCCACCAAAGAGGCTCGTAACCCACGATGGGTGGAAGTAGTTGACCTTCGCCCACACACTACAAGCCTTCATCACCGGCTTGAGGGGGAGGAACCGAGATTGCCACGACGAAGAAAACCGAAGGCCAGACAGAAGCACACAAAGTCGACGAAAGCCAAAGTGGATGTCGGATGCCTCACACTTGAGTTTGAGGGGGTGTGTTGAGAGATCAAGCTCAACTTAGTTTAAATAGTTAGTCAACCATGTAACTTCGTAGTTACCTAGATAGAATCTAGTTAGAAGTGTTGACTATAACGCCTTAAATAGGACCTCGTACTTAAGTGGGATATTCTAGATCCTCCACTCCCTAAGTACATTTAGTATAGGACTTACACTTTTGTACCTATATTATCCTCACACATGAGATCTATATATACCTCATTGAAGGTATTTTTGTATTTGATGATGATAATGCTAATTTAATATACAATTAATCATCCCCCATCTTGTGTTGTTCATAAGTGTATCTTCCTCTCTTTCTTCCTCTCACACACATACACACACATATCACTTAATCTTCTGCTTAGCTTAACTACATCACATAATTAGGTACTAATTAACCCTTGCTTAATTACTTACCTAATTCTTAACAGTCTCCAACTATCGAGTCGACGCTTGGCCAAATCGAGTAGAAGCTGATTCAATTGAAATCGAATCCGAGCCAGTCGGTCGAGTTAATACTCGGCAAAATCAAGAACAGACTGAAGAGCGAGGGGAAACGGCCGAACAAGGAACCGATTTCAAATCGGCCGAAGAAGTCGAAGAAGAACCGATTGTGCTGAATGGAGGCCGTACATACCCCCTAAGAGAAAGGAGGCCCCCCCAAAGATTTCAGGATGAAGAGCGTGTACTGGTAACCGATGAGGGGGAGCCGGAAAGCTTTGAAGAAGCTAAGGAAGATACCCATAGCCGAAATTGGTTGAGTGCCATGCAAGAGGAGATGTATTCCTTGCATGAGAACCACACATATGAACTGACCAAACTGCCAAGAGGAAAGAGGGCCCTTCGGAATAAATGGGTATACAAGTTGAAACCAAGAGATGGTGGGAATCCACCCAGGTACAAAGCACGAATTGTCATGAAAGGTTTTCAGCGGAAGAAGGGTGTCAATTTCGACAAAATATTTGCCCCAGTGGTAAAGATGACGTCAATCCGAACCGTGTTGAGCATTGTGGCTAGCATGGATCTCGAAGTTGAGCAATTGGATGTCAAGACAACGTTTCTGCACAGTGATCTTGAAGAGGAGATCTATATGCACCAACCGGAAGGATTTGTGAAGAAAGGTAAAGAGAACCTGGTATGCAAGTTAAGGAAGAGCTTGTATGGGTTGAAGTAAGCACCTCAGCAATGGTACTGAAAATTTGAATCCTTCATGACTGACAACAAGTACCACAAAACGTAGGCCGATCACTGCATATTTGTGAAGAAATTCAATGGAGGAAATTTCCTCATCCTCCTATTGTACGTGGATGACATGTTGATTGTCGGATGGAACCATATGAAGATCTGAGGGCTGAAGAAGGCCTTGAGTGGGTTGTTCTCGATGAAGGATATGGTTCTGACAAAGCAAATTTTGGGTATGCATATTGTTCAGGACCAAACAAAGAAATTGATATGGATGTCACAAGAGAAGTACGTGACAAAGGTGCTCCAAAGATACGGCATGGAAGGTGCAAAATTGGTTGGCTCGACACTGTTGACGAACTGCAAGCTAAGCAAAGATCAATGCCCGAAATCGAAAACCGAAAAAGCCGAGATGTCAAAAGTCCCCTATGCCTCGGCGGTTGGAAGCCTGATGTATGCGATGGTTTGTACTAGGCCGGACATTGGATACGTTGTCGGAGTAGTCAGCCTATATATGAGCAATCCCAGGAGAGAGCATTGGGCTGCCGTGAAGTGGATACTATGATATCTGAGAGGCACCACGAGGTTGTGTCTTCATTTCAGCTCAAGAAACCCCACATTGGAAAGTTACACGGATTCAGACATGTCGGTTGATGCAGATACCCGTGGATCCATGTCCGCATACATAATGACTAATGTAGGGGGAACCGTCTCGTGGCAATCAAGATTGCAGAAGGTCGTGGTGTTGTCACCACATAAGCCGAGTACATGACCGCAGTGGAAGCCTGCAAGGAAAGCTTATGGATGAAGGAGTTTATCGGTGAGCTGGATATTCGGCAGGAAGAATTCCAACTCTATTGCGACAACAAGAGTACCATCCACCTTGCGAAAAATGTCGGCTACCACTTGAGTACAAAGCACATCCAATGGAGGTACCAATTGGCTCTGAGAGTGAGTAGAAGAAAAAGAATTTGCTCCAGTGAAGATCCACATGGCCGAAAATGGATCAGATATGCTGCCGAATGTGTTATCAGTCGAAAAGCTAAACGTGTGCCGACAAAGAGTCGATTTGGTGAAGTACCCCATGCCAGAGTGATGGGGGAGTTTGTTAGAAACATGTCCCTCTGGATGGGAAGTGAAACCGAAACCATAATCGTAATTGAAAACTAAAATCGCTTCGGAAGACTATAATTGTAAATAGTCTAAAATGCCATTGTGGGTTGTACTTGTAAATAGCTAGAAAGTTGCTTTTGTATATAAGCAACTAGGGCAAACTTTATAGTAGAGTGTAGTTGATCATTATTGTAAAGTTAGAATGAGGTAGTTGCCTTTGTAACCGTGAGTGAGAGAGTGAGAGTGTAACTCTATAGCCATCTATCAGACGAAGGAGAACTCGAGGTTGTTACATCCGAGTTCCGTATTTTGTACTTCCTCTCTACTATAGTGATATGTTTTTCTCGGGGTTTGTGGACCCCCGTGGTTTTTCCCATTTTGGGTTTTCCACGTAAAATATAGGTGTCTCTATGTCTTCACGTTTTTCTTGCCCGTGCACTAGTTCTTGGTTTCTGCACACGAATACGAACGTGAAACCGGTTGTGGCTAGTCAATTCCTAACACTTTGTACTTGGGCTTCTCTAAGTCAGATACATATTTGTATCTGAAGACCCATTTGTAGGGTAGTGGCTTTCTCATGGTTGGTTGTTCGACCAACTCTCATGTTTGATTCTGATGAATCGAGTCCAACTCGGATTGTATGGTTTGTAGCCATGTGTTGGCATCCGGTGTGGCTATAGCTTCTTCGTAAGTATTTGGTTTGCCTGCATTCATGTAGTTGACGTAGTCGAGGCCCTGTTGATAAAACTTTGTAGGCCTTCTGACTCGTCCGGATCTCCTAGGTGCCGATGTTGTTGGTTTAAACTCTTCAGTCGGCTCGATCGGCCAATCGGTATTTTACTTGAACTGTCTTTAGGAGTCCTATTAGATGACTCATCCCTGTAGTAGAATTTTGGTGATGTCATGGCATCCTCCCTTTCTTCGAGATCAGTTGACTTAGAGGTAGAAGACTTAGCCGACTCGGTTCTATTTTTCCCTTTGGCCTTGGGTGGGTTAGTTGTACGGCTTCTTTCTCAATTTCGAAAGAGGCCTTTTTTCCCACTTTTTTCTGTTGGTTCCACTCTAAGAAAATGGAGTCTTCCATGAAGACTATGTCACTACTCTAGAGGCGGAGTACATGGCAGTTGTAGAAGCCGGCAAGGAGATAATCTGGATGAAGGACTTCATCGGAGAGCTAGGGATCCAACAGGAGGAATACCGGCTCTACTGCAACAATCAAAGTGCCATCCACCTTGCAAAGAACACAACTTACCATTCTCGGACAAAACATATCTAGTGGAGGTACCACTGGATCCGGGAGAGAGTAGAAGATCAAGAGTTCGTGCTGATGAAGACCCACACGGAGTAGAACGGGTCGGATATGCTGACCAAGGTGTTGACAATCGACAAGCTAGATGCTTGCTGAAAGTGGATCGGGCTTGCGAGACATCCCATGCCGGAGTGAAGGGGGAGATTGTTGGGAAATCGGTCCCTCCGAATGGGATCCGGTGATGAATGAAGAGGACCCGGTGAGAACCAGAAGAGACCCCGAAACTGAATCGGATGGACCCGGTGAGAACTGGAAGAGAAGACATATTTGTATATATGTTTTGAGTAAAGCCTATTGAGGCTATATTTGTAAATAGCCCTAAGTTCATATAAGTATAAATATGACTTAGGGCAATCACTTTGTGTGTGTGTGTATGTGTGCTCTCTCCCTATTTTCCCATTTTTGTGTTTGATTCTCATTGAAGTGATTGAATACTCGGTTGTGGCTGAGCAATATTCCGCACTATTCTCTACAATTCTGTACCCATCTTCGGCTAACATGCCGATGGAGACTAGACTCTTTTTCAGTGCGCGTACATGCCGAACTTGGTGTAGGACAATTGTGTTGCCAATTGACAATTGAATTGGTACTTCTCCTACTCCGGCGATTTTGCATTCCTGCCCATTGCCTAGTCAAATTGTGTCGATGGCGCCGATTGAATAGTTCGAAAACCATTCGATGTTGGGTGTCATGTGGAATGTGGCACCAGAGTCTAGTAACCATGTATGTGTGTCTTGCGCACTGTAGAGGACTTATCTGATCCTCGAGTCCTCTAAGGAGAGGATTTGTCCTGATCGGGTGTTAGCAACATTAACTTGGTTGCTGACTAGAGAGTGGTTCGAGTTGGATCGTCCTCGATTCTGCTTGGATCACTGACTACTCTCTTTCCTCTTGATTGACTAGCAGGCGGGAACATTGTGACCAACTTTTCTACAATGGGTGCAAAATTCACCTGATCTTCCCGTTCTCGACTTTGACTAATGTTGATCTCACCTCGTTTTCGACTGATTAGTGTTTCGATCGGTTTTTTCGTCTTGTTCTTTCGATCAACTCGGTCGAGTGGTGGGCTTCTGCCGATTCGTTGATGGCGAGTCCCATCAATTTTCTTTGAATATCCTCAGTGAGGACTTGGTTGATGGTCTCATGTCGATTTAGGATCAGACGGCTATTGGCGAATGTTGTGCAGAATACCTCCCAACTTGTTGGCAAGCTCGATAGGAGGGCAAGGGCTTTCACTTCTTCTTTGAAGTTGATCCCTTATGAGGAGAGTTTAGACAATACCCGGCTGAAGGTGTTGATGTGGGAGGTTGTAGGATTCGACTCTCTCATCTTCATATTGAATAGTTGTCGAATCAATATGAGTTTCGACGAGGAGGACTTCTTTTCGTATACTGCTTGCAACTTCTCCCATAACGAGAAAGTTGTCGTCTCCTTGGCCATGCTGAAGTAGACGTTTTTGGCTAGATGCATTCGGATGGTGGAGCGCGCGATTTCATCTACTAATCTCCACTCTTCGGTTGTCATCAAAGTAGGTTTTTCATTATGTCGAATGGCTTAGACCTGTCTTCTGATGATCAAGACATCTTGCATCATCTGCTTCCACAGGGCAAAGCTTTTTTCGGTCGAATTTTTGGATTTGAACTCTTGTACCGGATGTTGAAGCCATATTCTATTTGGAAAGATTGTGAGATTTTTGACTGACCTAGTCTTTTTCTTCAATTCTTTCTACTGTTTTGTTGCCACCGAATAGTAGGTTGCTCTGATACCACTTGTTACATATGGTGTTCTGTATGTATGCGGAAGTATGTGGGGACCTGTCGGTTATACATAACAGACAACACAGATAGTATGTTTTGTTGCTACCGAATAGTAGGTCGCTCTGATACCACTTGTTAGATATGGTGTTCTGTATGTACGCGGAAGTATGTGGGGACCTGTCGGTTATGCATAACAGACAACACAGATAGTATGACAGAGGAAACGGTAGATAGACAAACTCGAAGCTTTAATGGAAGCTCTCTTTATTTCTGTTCTTTCTCTCTCTCTCTCTCTCTCTACAAGACTCGAGG
Source organism: Azolla caroliniana (assembly GCF_043228905.1). Lineage (NCBI taxonomy): Eukaryota > Viridiplantae > Streptophyta > Polypodiopsida > Salviniales > Salviniaceae > Azolla > Azolla caroliniana. The sequence continues at coordinate 10,121 of NW_028230921.1, read as the reverse complement.
TACAAGAATGATCAACAGCTCCTATTACAACGTTAGGTTAGGGCTTATAACTCAAGCCCTAACTATTGGACGTGTTCACACTAGTAAGGATACAAAGTGGAAGGAGTCGGCCTTTTATACCAAATGGTTCTTACAAAAGACAACATGCCAAGTATTAAATTATAATGAACGTGTCTTAGTCATTCACCTATCATTAAATTTTGTTATTCGCACTAGACAAATTTGCCATGGCAACCTCCTTCCAAGCATCAACTCATCATTAATGTGGTGGTAATAGTGTGAGTAATGATATGTGGTGCCATGTGAAATGCACAAAAATGCACGAGACAAGATGAAGGTGCAACATGTGCTAAATTGAATACCTATGTTGTAGTGAATATGGCTTATTGTGGCATAGGTTGCTAGAGTGGCCCTTGCACTAACTACAGTTGCAATTGTCTCATCCATAATGAATAGCATCTTTAAAACCTTGCCATTGATGTTAGGAAGTATGAGCTCACCACATTCTTCACCAGCATTGCCTCATGGTTGTAAATTGTAATCACTAAATAATGTAGATAATAATGAATTTAACCTCATGGTTAATGTCACAAGCTAGCCATGCCTAGTGTGATAATGTCAATCATAAATCTAATGATAATAGGCTCCAAATTAACTTCTCGACTATTTATGTTTGTCTAAATCAAAGAGAAAAATATTTAAGATTCAGCTAGTTTTACCAAGGTTGGACAAGGTGTTCCTAAATGTACTAACCCTACTTCATCCATCGAACATCTAACCACTGCATGAAATAACTCATACTCCTTTTAATGCTATACTTGCATGTCCTCCATGTGATAACTAAAGATAATAGCCCCAATGATATGATTTAACTAGACATGATATATTAAGCATTTCGATCCCACCAATGGAGATTTTGTTAATATGGTCGCTATAATTTTTTTCCTTATTAACCATTTCATGTGCCCCTACTGTATAGAATATGTATAGATAGTTTTCAGCTCAAAAACTCATCTATCTTCTTCCAATTTATCGATAATCTTTACCAAACAAAATTTAAGCTATCCACGCATGTATGGTCTAGTATTTTCGCTTTTTTGACCCTTGCTGAAGAGTTATTTGGAAAGAGTGGGTATACATTGAATACTAACTCTTGCACTAGTCTTTTCTCTTTTTTGACAATATCATCAGTGAGCAATTATTTGGAAAGAGTGGATAAAGGGTGAATCTATTTATTCAATGAGAATGTTACAATGTGGCCATTTTAAATGTGATAGCCAAAGCACATCATGCCAAGTTGTATTATTCAGCTAGCACTAGTTAGCATTTTCATATGACACACATGTTTTTATTCAACAAGAGAGGTTAGATCCCGGGTCTACACCCAAGGTGCCGCAGAACGACTGGTAGAGCTGGATCCGGCTTTGTTGGCCACCTGGGTTGCTAGGGTTGCTTCCACACTCGAGGGCCCCGTTGATGGCATTGATGGTGGCGCCAAACCCGTTGCCATTCACGATGGCATCATGGCACGTGGGCGAAGCTTGGGTCATCCAGTACCAGACGGCCGTCTTGAAGGAGATGCCGGGATCGGATGCGACAATGCCGGGGTTGTTGATCCCATCGAACCCGATGGCGTCTCCGGCCGCCTTGTAGTTGTAGTTCCACGTTAGTTGGATGGGGCCGCGGCCATAGTACTGTACACCGGGTGCGCACGGGATACCGGACGAAGTGTCACAATAAGTGTCCTTGTTAATCTCCTCTATGTATTGTCCACCTGAGACCACAAAATATATGTATATACCAACACATTATGGCTCCATAGATCCATACATAAAAATATATACATACATACATATAGAGCAAAACACAGTGACAGACAGAGAATCATTAGGGTTTTTGGGTACTGTCTGTCTGTCTGTCTGTCACATTCATGATTCATCACATACTTCCTGTCTCGTGCGCTATGTTGGCGAAGAACGCCGCGAGCTCGCGCTTCTGCACGTCGGAGCCGCCTGTGGTCCCGAAGCCGCCGTAGGAGCCGGCTGCGTCGAGGAAGGCGTCGTAGGTGTAGAAGCCGTTTGCAGGAGCCGAGTTCCGTTGGGAGAGGAACTGATCGAAGATGTCGCTGGTGATGATGGAGGAGACGCTATCCTGTGCCTCACAGAAGATGGAGGCGCCGTTCAGGAGCAGAAACGCCAAGAAGAAGGCGGCGATGGCGCCTCTGTATTCCTTCGCCATGGAAGTCATCGACAATAAAGTAAATAAATATTAATGTTAATTATATCTGAATAAATAATTGCTTATTTTAATTCGCTAATTTTGTATGCCCTTGGACTCTGGAGACAGACACATATGTATGTATATGTGTGTGTGGATATATATATATATATATATGTATATGTATATACATATATATACACACACCCACATGAAGAAGAAGAAGAAAGCATCGTGAAATCAAAGTCTTTCGCACACACCCAAGGCACCACAATGTGTTTTTTTTCAAGAAAGGAACGCACCAAAAGTCTTTTCCACGAAAGGGACATGGTAATGGACCCTACGAAGTTGATGCAATATGATGTGCGATTGACCTGACCTTCTCACCATTAGGTGGATGTTTTAAAAAAAAGCTAGGGCTAATTGAACATAAAATGCAATGGGTTTGGAAAACCTAAGGCTCACTCCGTAAAAAAGTTGTGGTGCTTTCGCATTCATGTGGACATCCCCCGTCCACCTTGGAAAAGCTAGAGTTAATTGAGCATAAACATAATGGGTCTGGAAAACCTAGGCATGGAGCATAAAAGTTGCGGTGTTTTCCCACTCATGTTGACATTCCCCCATAATGTTTGCCTTGAATCCTCAATTGAATAAGCTGCCCTGGTCTTTTGTCCTCTGTGTGTGTGTGTGTCAGGCACAACAACTACCTATCATTATATTGAAAATAAAAATATGGAGATATTATGGCAATTTACTTTTGTAAGACACTTTTGTGGTTGTCGCAATTAGTTCGTTCTACAAGTTCAATTTTCATCATGTACAATGAATAAGTTGTTGAGTTTTCTTCATATAATGAAGAAGTTGTGTATGTAGCTTGAAAATGCAAAAAAGACAAGATACAATGAATACGTTGAGTGTGTAGCTTGAAAATGCAAAAAAGACAAGATACAATGAATACGTTGAGTATGTAGCTTGAAAATGCAAAAAAGACTATTCAGAAAATTCAACACCAAAATAAAGAAAGTATGTACCTTGTTGAAAACAACATCATCATCTCCAAATGAGGATGGAGATGTGTCATGTGAAGCTTAGTGAAAAGAACAAATTGGCATTTTGACTACAATCCACATTTTGGAATAATAAAGAAATGAAAGTTTTACTCAAACTTAATTAATTCAATGAGAAATTGGCCATAAGAGACGAGGAAAGAGTTACAACATGATGAAGAAAAAGGTGGGAATTTCTTGCTCCACTGGAAGTTAGGAGAGTTAGTCTTGACAACACAAGTTATGAATTGTCAAAATGTGAACTCAATACGAACAAACAATGTCACCAATATGCTCAGTGAACGAATCCATGATTAACTTTAGTTTGATATAAGTTATCTTTCATACGTATATTATGAAACCCTAGAGTAGGATGCATTTATCTCCGAGTAGTTGCTGAAATAACCAATACTATGTTTCATGGGTCGAAAGCAATGGGCTCATGAGATACTTTAATGGGCTATTGGTCAATATTAAACCAAGAAAGATGGGGTTGGCTTGAGTTGATGACTTCCAGATCCTAGTAACGGTTGGTTTTATGTTTTTCAACTTCCTTAGGATGCTCTTGATAGTTAAATGTTTTTAAGTGTGTGCATGTGTGACTTATGTGCAAGTTAAAGTGTTCAGATATTTCAGTAAATTAAAGAATGTTAGTGTATTTATGTAATTGTCTTGTGTGTACACGTATATATACATGTACAGTAACCATTCGGTTAACTGTGTGTCCACTTAAGTGCACCAGTCTATTAAGTGCGCTTTTCATAGAAAATTACATTGTTTCATGACAAAATTACATGAAACAAAATTGGAACTATGTTCCAAACTTTCAAAAACAAGAAAATCATCAATAAAAATAGAAATTATGTTCCATACATTATTTCTACCTCTCCAATCATTAGGAAAAATCCCTCACAAATAAGTGCTATCATATTAGATGCACAAGCAAAATTCCCTATTAGAAGGTTGATTTCGTATGTTGAGGATCCAATTGATGCATAACAAGCAAAATGTTCTACTAGAAGGTTGATTTCTTATGTTCGAGGAGCTAATTTCATGTAAAAAGCCCGATCATCATGAAAAAAAATCACGCTTTCTTATGTTAGAGGAGCTAATTTCATGTAAAAAGCCTGATCATTGTAAAAAACAATTCATGATTTCTTATGTTAGAGGAGCTAATTTCATGTAAAACGCTCGATCATCGTAAAAAACAATTCATGATTTCTTATGTTAGAGGAGTAAATTTAGAAATAAATCTAATGATTAAAATAGCATTGACAAAGATTTACAAATCAATCTTTGAAGAGAAACAACAATTTATTCAATTATTGCAATGTTTATTTTGAAATTTATGTTACAAATCAATGCTTTCATAGAAACCTTCACAAATTATTGCAATGTTTATAAATCAATCTTTGAAGAGAAACAACTATTTATTCAATTATTGCAATGTTTATAAATGGCTCCTGGTTGTTTACGTACCCATATTTAACGTTTAAATACGTATAGTACCTCATCATTTGTATAGTATGTACTATACCTCAATGTTGTTCAGTCAAATATCATGTACATTTGTCCAATACGATAATTAACGTATTTATAAAAAAACAGGTATAATACGTATTTATAAAGAAAATGTAAGTAAAACCCTAATAAAAAGCAAAAGAAAAAAAGATTTTAGTGAAAAAGAAGCCAAAGGAAGGAAGGAAGAAGAATAGAAGAGACGACGATGAAGAAGAAGAAGAAGAAGAAGAAGAAGAAGAAGAGAGAAAAGAAGACATAAACCTGTCCTAAGTGTGATAATCGCAGTAGATAGAAGATAGAGAAGAAGAAAACGAAGAAAAGAGAAACCTATCATGAGTGTGATAATCATAGACGATTCCTCATGGTTGTAACATACGTAGCATACCGTACGTGTACAATACGTATGCTACGTATTTTATAAGTATTCTAAAAAATATATATAAGTTCTTAGAATATGTATTTTAAAGGTAAAATACGTTGAATACGTTAAATACGTTGAATACAAAGATACTTGAAATTTGATTACTATAGAGTAAATACCAATTATCTTTATTCTCCATGGATACCACATGGTTATCTATGTTTCAATACACATGATATACATATTTTATAAATTAAAATGAAAGTGGTGAACACAATTGAAGTTTGAAATTCGAATCAAAATGAAAACACATATCATTTCAACACTCAAATCGTGGAAAATGAATAGAGTGATCAAAATACTATTAGAATTTACTAATTTAGAACTTAGAATTTCTTCATACTCATAGTTATTGGTTCTCTAATTCAAATGAATATGTAAAAACCAGTAATAAATGATCTTCATTCTATTTTCAATTATATTTCCTCTTCTATATCATCATTCGAGGATTCAGTTGTATCATCATAGTTGTCCACATAATCACTATCAGAAAATGAATCAATTGTGTCATTGTCAATGTCTTCATCCTCTTGTTCTCCATCATCATTACCATATTCAACATTGCAAGGAATATTTGTAGCTTGTCGAATAAGTACCCTTCTTGTACTTGAAACTCTCACACAAGCATGACTACGAACACGACCTCCTCTAATAGTGCTAGAACTTGAACCTACCAGTCCTTCATCCACTATCATAGTGGCAAACTTAGATCTACTCCGAGTAACCTGACCAATATGCAAAGCCTCAGCTTCCTCAAAATATGTTTGTGCGACTTGAGTGTCAATATCGGTTGTTGATGGAGGCATTTCAGGAGTCTTGTCAATGTCTATCTCATCTGGATTAACCTAAATCAAATAATATCATAGTATCATGATCATGATTGATAATTTTAAAACCATAACCAATTCACAAGGCTCGTTAATTAACCTATAAATGACTTGTCTAGACTCTAAACGTCAAATGTCAAATATGAATAAGAAAGATGTAGACCTGCATTGGAAGACCAACATGAGTTTGAAAGCTCCGAACAAGCCTTAAGTTTTCTCTAACATATACTAATCTCTCCACTTGTTTCACCTTCAAACGATTCCTCCTTTTTGTATGTGCCAACGCATGTGCATTCCAATTTCTTTTAGCAGCTCTAGAAGAGCAATCCTATGACACAAAGTATTCAACAAACAACATGAATATATGTCATTGTAGAAGATTAATAACATTGACACAATTTTAAAAAAAAAACTATAATACCTGAGACAATACTCGACAAGCTAATGATTGTAGTAAGGGCACATTGTCCCCATATCTTTCCCACCATGAGACAGGTTTGCATTTTGCAATGTGTGATTTTGATAGTTCATTGCTAAATCGGCCCACACCATTTCTATACATGTCAAATTGATCTTGTAAGATTTCACATTCATCTATAGAATATACCTTTTGAATATACCCAAGCCATCCATCTGTCATCTCTGCATTCATAACTATTGGTTGATCTTTGGGCTTCCATAAAGGATGCAAAATATGTGCAACAATATGAATTGGCTTTTTGAACCATGACCAACGACAATCAAAGCATTCCAAAACCTCTTTATATCTGCATTAACATAAATATGAATATTATAGAAATCAATTATTGGAAATATGCATAACATCGATGATAACAATGATTCAAAGAAATGAAAAAGATACAATAAATAACAATTGTACATACTACATACTACATAGAAATAATAATATTAGAATAAATTACCTGTCTTTGTTTGATGTGTCTTCTCTCGCTCCTCGTTGCAATGTGTCTCTAGCCCTCCTCATGAATTCATAAAGTAAGCCCATTGTAGATCCTTCACGATCAGTTAGCCGCAAAACAGAAAACAGTGGGCGCATAATAGAAATTACAATCATAATTGAAGGCAAAGTAGAGTTGTCTTGCACAATGGACTTCACCTTGACAACATCTGGCTTTTTGGAGTCACTCCAATCCTCCCAATAGTTGCTAACCACAGTTTGTTCAAGAGCTCTCCAAACTCTTGCAAGCCTCTCAAGGACAATAAGAATGTAGCCAAATCGAGTGGCACTTGGCCTAAGAAGCACAAGAGACGAATAGTTGCTGAAAATTTTCCGCGCATTCCTTTTCTTGGTGAATAGTTTAACCACATAATTTGCTCTCTTGTGCACTCGACGAACCCAAGACAACTTCCCAATATCCTCTAGCAATAAATCTAGACAATGTGATGCACAAGGAGTCCATACAAGGCTTGGGAATTTAGTCTCTAGAATGTGACCCATGCTAACACAATTAGATGCATTGTCAGTGACAATTTGCACCACATTTTCGGGTTTTACTTCCTTTATTGCAATTGAAAGCATTTCAGCCAGCCATGGACCATCAACCCTTGTAGAAACACCACTACAATCAATAGTTTTGAGGTACATAGTTCCATAACAACATGAGACCAAAATATTCACAAGTGCTCTCTTGCTAGTGTCAATCCATCCATTTGAAAGTATTGTAACTCCATATTTTGGCCAAAGGGCTTTCACATTTTCCACTTTTTGTTGCACATTCAAATGCTCTTTCTTTAAATACTTAACTCTTAAATCATTGTAGGTAATACCACTATACTTTTCCCCAATATCAGAGAAAGCTAACAACATGTTCCTCCAACATGACATTTTCAAAAGATTAAAAGATAGATTACCTTCCACAATGCATCTAACCAACATTGTGTTTGCATAGTCTTTCTTCATCAACATAGTAGCACTTGATCTTCTCCTTATGGTGCTTTGAGTGAGACTTTTTCTTCTTGAACCTTCTGTATCTTCAATATCCATAGGAATTTGGTCAATTGTATCCTTCTTAGATGAGGCACATGTGTTGGCTATTGATGGTTGTGATTGGAACATTGAATCAACCATTGAATCCACCATGCCTTCTTTAAACTCAATTTGTTGTTCCTTGGCTTCCACTTCTTTGATGCGTTTTGGCTTCTTGCGCTATAGCCTCTTCATATGCCTCTAGAGTTACTTGCACACACTTGTCTATACCTTCACCTTTAATTCCAGCAAGGTGAGCAACTAAACATGTTAGTGTCCTGGTCCCATGAAGACCACAAAATCGGCAATCCCAATAATAGGACCTAGATGACTTCCCAACTTGTCTATTCAAACAATATTTGTCCCATAAGGGAGATTCTTTGCGTGGCATAGTTGCTTAATTGGTGACCACTGATATCGAATTCTAGAGACTCGAGAGTTGTCTTTTATATATATTGTCCTAGATTCATGAATCCACAATGTGATTATGTATATCATTTAAACATATGAATTTAACAAGAAATTAGTCATGAATTCACAATGCGAAGATGACATATGTATATCATTAAACATATGATTTTAACTATAAATTATTCATGAACATTGAATCCACAATGTCACAATGTATATGATTTAAACATATGATTTTAACCATAAATTTTAACCATAAGTTAATTATCTATTACATAACGAAAATTTCAGCCCTCTTTCTCAATTAGATTTTAATCCACTTGCATTTGGGCAAAAACACATAGAAGTCATCACATAACGAAAATTTTCAGAGCTCTTTCTAATTACATTTTAATCCACTTGCATTTGGGCATAAACAAATAGAAATCATTGAAATTTCAAACGTGCATTTGTATATTATTATTCTATGACCTAATTACTTTAATAAGTTAATTAACTATACGGGAAAGTAATCACATAATGGAAATTCTAGCCCTCTTTCTCAAATATATATGCTACTTAATCGATCCTTTAGAAAATTTCAAATCTATTTAAGAGTATTTACTATTTTCTGAAATATTCTTAAATATGCAAGACATATACTTAATCTACTTGCATTTGGGCATAACCACACATAAATCATTCAAATTTCAAACATGCATGATGCATATGTAATATGCATGCTAATCTATGGTAAATACTTAATATCGTCTCCCTATATGTCACTTAATAAGTTAATTAAGTTATGGGGAAGTCATAACATAATGGAAATTTGAATTTCAGCCCTCTTTCTCAATAATGTATGTTACTTAATCTAGATTCCATGGAAAATCTATTTCAAATTCAGAGTTTTCTAAATATTCTAAAATATTTTCTGTTTTGAGACCCTCAAAACAGATTTTAATCCACATTCCATTTGGGCATAAACAGACCAAAATTATTCATACATGCACATATATTATGATGAAATTACCTTTGATTCTTTGAAAATGAACTAAAACTATGCTTCCTTCCTGCAGGCTGCTTCTAAAGACCTGCGTAAAAACCTTTAGGCTACAAAATGAAGACAGTCGTGAGTCAAAACAGAAAACCCCCAATTCTTTACTTTTTCTGATTTCACTACTAAAAAAAGCCCTACAAAATTATTAGTTTTAATTATTTACAAATTTAGGCTCATAAAAAAATGATAGTTCCAAAAGGTAGAATACATTTAGAATACGTGTGGGTATTCTAAAACGTACTCTATGGGTAAAATACGCGTTTTTTAACAACAAAGAGATTCCTCAATCTATGAAGGCATAATTGTAAATAATTACAATTTTAAGTAGAAAATCGTGATACACACTAACACTGATTTATAGAATAAGGGAATGTCGACATCCATATTACTACAAATATTTTAGGATGTGAAATGTTCAAATGTCTTATATGTATTTTAGGATGTAGAACTATATTGTACATCACAAAATTGTGTAAACATAGATGTTTTCTACAATATTATAGATATTTTTTAGGAAGGTAAATAATTTTCAAATTCTAGAAGTATTTAACGTACTATACGTAAAATACGTATTTTATAAGTATTTAACATATTAAAAAAACGTATTTAACGTATTTTTAAATTGGGAGGTACTATACGGATATTAATACGT
>NW_028230920.1:0-23206 GCF_043228905.1 Azolla caroliniana | reverse complement strand
AAGAAGAAGATTTGAGAAGACCCGAGAAGAAGAAGAAGAAGAAGAAGAAGAAGAATTGAGAAGACCAAAGAAGAAAGAAGAAGCATTTAGAAGAAGAAGAAGAAGAAGAATTGATCCATCCATCGGTTTTGAGACACAAGTATTTCTGTTGAAACTTGAGACCTTCAAAATAAAGAGAAACAAAAAAAACAAAAACCCGAAAAGAAAAAGAGAGCTTCCATTTACTTTTCTATTCTTTTTTTGATTTTCTTTTTCTTTTTCTTTTTGTCTGTGTGTCTGTTTCTGCTGCATCCATAGCCATCGCTTTCGCTAGCACAGAGATCGGGCGAACGAGCGAGACAGACAGACAGACAGACAGACAGACAGACAGACAGACAGAGAGAGAGAGAGAGAGAGAGAGAGAGAGAGAGAGAGAGAGAGAGTGCAGATAGAGACGCCATGGCTGCTCCTCCGCTCTACACACAGTGGCCACAAACATCCGTCGCTGAAAACGACGAGGTATTCCTCCTCCTTCTCTCTCTTCATCATCATCATCATCATCTTCTTCTTCTTCTTCTTCTGGTTTGCTTCTTCTTGGATTACATTCCATGTGGATATGCTGAAGGAATGATCGTTCCGAGATATACTCTTTTACGAGGTTTTCTATTTAGCCATAGATTCGATGATACAAGTCATGGATCTGGTATTCGCTCACTTATACACGTTTCAATCTTGTACAACAGGGGAACTGGAAAATGAATGCTAAATAGTTCATCAGATGCTAAATTGATGCAAAGAATACCGAGGATTTCTTTTTTCTCTGTGTTTCATTAAACGTTTGGAAGCTTTACTGTCACTTTCTCTCCCCTCTGAAAAAAAGTTTGTAACAGATATTTATTGATAAAAGAAATGGTGATATCTGGCGTGGAATTACTTGTGTTGTGATAGAGATTTCATTCCCAGTCATGAATTCAAGGATAAATAACGTGGATCTGGTCTCGGGGATCACTAATTTATTTGAAAACCAACAATTAGCATGACGGCAACTTTAGAAAACTGCGAAAGCATGATTCTCGATGCCTCATGATACAGATGCTTTGGTGGCTAGTTGAAAGCCTAAAACTTTAACTTGACCTAGAATGTTTGTTGTAGATGCAACTTGCTAATCTGCTTCTGCTGGTTCAAAGGGTAGGAGAATGGCACCTACTCAGCTTTGGGACTCGAATAGGGTCGAGTGAAATGGGGGAGGAGTGGGCAAGAAATCCAGGAAATTGAAAAAGTTCGATAGGGAATAGACAGAGATACTAGTAGGAAGATCCAGAAAGAATCGCATTTATGGAGCAGAAACATTAACATACTCCTTTCTTTCAGTTTCAAACTCATTTAACAGCTATATCACATATTCAAAGTCATTTAACAATATACATTTGCTTAAAAGGAATCAGAAATTGAAGGCATTTTTCTGATCATTGGATTCTATGGTTGCGAAACTCTGAAGAAATATTTCCCTGTGTTGCATTTATAACATTTATCAATATGTTGATGAAACAAGAGGAGAAGTTTAAAGTCGTCAACATTATTTCAAACAAATTTCTCCTAAATAAACGGGGTATCTGCAGACGTCCATTGTGACAACAAAGCTGGGCATAACATGAGTCTTAAATATTCTTATTTATTTAAGTGAGCTTCTGTATTCCATATTTTTGAGTCAATGTCTTGTGAATTTGTTTTTAATGTATTGGCAATGCTTTCCCATAGTATGTTGGAAATCAGAATTGGTGATGTTTGTAACAAAACAGGTCTTTTTTTGCTGATCATGCGTAACTCTTCGAGAAGTCAATGTATATTACGAATGGAATACTAATGATAAGCAATGGATATTTCGATTAAGAAAATAATGCTTTAAGGGTGCAGAACTAGATTTACCATCCCCAAGTGAAGGACAATAAATGAACATAAAATACCATCGGTGTCTCATACCACCAAAGGTTACCTCATGTTATGACTTGGATGTTGAGCTAAGCGGTTGAAAGAGAAGACCTTTGCCTCACCAATAGTGTGTCAACAGCGTCTCACGATGGTGTACTGAGGGAGGCAGCTAAGTCCCCTTTTCATATAGCCCAACAACTAAGGCTCCTTGACCACCACATGTCCTAGGTCGTTATTGTTTTGTTTCAATTCCTAGGATAACTGGTTTCCTAAGTATCCTACCCTTAAACCATTAATATTAGCTTTAGAATTGGTCATTAAGGTTATGCATATAAATTGCCATTCTAATATAACTGTTTTCTTGACAAATCAAAATGTTATAACTCCCATGAAAAATTAATGTTCTTCTGACTCAATGAAGCGGAATAGAATAATGATTCCATTGGCGTCACTGTAAGCTCAACTCAACATAAAAGACCATGCCTCATTGTATATCCATTATTCCATATATATTTATCATAATAGTTTTTATAAATGATTTATTTTGAGTTTTCTTGTGTTCTCTCCTGCAACAATAGTCTGTAGCCTTATAAAACTAAAGATTTGACCATCATATTTTCTTTCTTAGGTATCTTCATCAACCTAATATGACTTTATATACATATGTATTTACAGGTGAGAACAATATTTGTGCTTGGATTTCCACCTGATGTCAAGGAAAGAGAGCTCCTAAATTTGCTCAGATGGTGGCCAGGTTATGAAGCATCACAAATGAATTTCAAGGGTGAACAACCTATGGGGTTTGCGCTCTTTAGTTCAGCTGCAATGGCAATGTCTGCGCGAGATGCACTTCAGGTATTTGAATGTCAGGTCTTTTTTGGTACACACCCAATTGTCTCTTTATTTTAAAGGGTGGCTATGATATCTAGGAAGTCCTAAGGGACACAGTCTCTGCTAGGTAAAAAATGATCTCTCTTAAAGATTTAGTTCTGCTCCAGTCCATAGAGAGTACTTGAACTTTAAAGGGTGGCTATGATATCTAGGAAACCCTAAGGGACACAATTACTGCTAGTTAAAAAATGATATCTCTTAAAGATTTAGTTCTGATGCAGTCCATAGAGAGCAATTGAACTTTTAAAGTTTGTGCTGGTTCAGGTTTTTCTAGACATTATTTCTCATAACAATTTAGTTGCTACTGACTTCTATTATAGACGTCCACCTATTTTGGGGACTTTATTGTGGACAGACATATTTATAGATGTGTTTCATGAATGCTGACCTTTATAGGAGATTAATTCATGGCCATTTTATTTTATTTTAGTTTCATCCAGTTGTGTATACGGATGTTTTAGGGCCTTAGAAATAAGCCACACTTATTTGCTTACATTCCAGCCCCTTTAATCTCTTAATTAGTATACTCTTGTTTTAAGCAAGTATTATCTTTGCTCACTCTAGAATTTCTAGCTCCCAATAAAGATTTGCCATCTCGTTTATGTTATTAGAGCTTAGACGATATGAACCTCATTTTGGGAGCTTGTTATGGATTCAATTAACTGATGGCTAGAGATGTGAAAACATTGCATGAATTCAATTAAACACCATAGCTAGCAACCTTACTGATTTGGACTGTTTTCTTGAATATGCCGCACTCACGGCAATTCTTGTCTTAAAACTGTGAAGTATTTTTGGTGCACTTTTCAAGTTCTGTAGTTTTGCAGTTCTCACTAGTTAAACAAATGACTTTGCCCCCAAGAGTTCTAAATTCTATAGTGTATTGCAAGTGGCTATAATGACTTTGTATGATGCATGGTATTCTGTTCTATCATGTTGCTTATCATTTGTGATGGAGATTAGAACAAAACCTCTAATGTCTGACATAGAAAACTGATTTGGATTTGGGCTATGGTATGATTCCATGGTCTACCTCTTAAGCTATGTTTAGTATCTATGTTACAAGACTATGAGTTAGTGACAATGTTTCGCAAATAATGTACTAAAGGCATTTTTTGCCTACTTATAATATCGAACTGATCATGTTGCTTAACATACACAATGACAGCATACATTCTGTAAGGGTAAAACTATGTTTACATTCTTTTTTTGCAGAATTTAGTTTTCGATCCTGAAACAAATTCAATGTTACGGGCAGAGATGGCAAAAAAGAATCTATATGTGAAGCATGGTATGATCTTTCTTCTGGTGTGTAGAAACAGTTTACCTAGGGGACATGGTCTGATTATTATGTTGTCATAATGTTATTCTGCATATGATGATTCACTTAGAAATAGAGCAGGGTTGCATGTAAAAAAAGTTCAAGTCTGAAGAGGTGAAAGTAGGTGTCTCTCTAAGAATTGGCTTGAGTAAGACTTTTGTTCCAGTTAGTGTTTCCATAGGACCCCCTTATGCTACTTTCTACTGATTATTTGTACATATTTTTAGTTGATACTCGGGGAATATCTCTGTGATAGAGCCCATGGAAGCACTGGCAGGAATTGACCATCCATTTTACATAGCATGATATTATTGTTTTAATAGAATCAAAGATTCAGATATAGATAGTCTCTTCACACACAACTGTAGTAAATTAGATTATTTGATAAGTAATGAAAGGCAATCTAAAGCATGGCTACTGCCTTACCTATGCTTCATCAATATTCTGATGGATGTCCTTGCCATATCAAGTTTCAAGTGATTGTTCTCTTGACAGACTAATAGGGTAGCAATCTTGTTTTTCCGACTAATTACGGTATCAAACACAAAACAATGAAGGATTGTGATAGTTATGCATTAAATCAGTGGGGCATGAAATGTGCACCGTTAAATTTTTTATACTTTCAAGTCACATGTCAAGCACAAGCTTTCTACAGTGAAATTTGGTTGTGCTATTTCAGGTGACACATGTCTGTACCTTTTTCATAAATATTTCTTCATTTGAACGGACTGTTTGGTGAAGGTTGACTTGAAATGTGTCTTTACCATAGTCCGTCAAACATTCATATTAATTTCAAGTCTATGTTGAAGCACATGTTCTACAATTTGTAAGCATACTATATGTTTATAACTAGTGTGTTCTTTTTTATTATCTGAAGGCTTATTTCATGTGTTCTTTTATGATTGTTGCTGGTAGTCAGCTTTTAGATGTCACATGTCTGGAAACTTTGCAATGATTTTTGTGAGGTTATTGTAGAAAAATTACAAAATTAATTTTTGCAAATTCCAAGATTCAATTATTAATGGCTCTTTAATTAGACAATGGCCATGTCTTAATTAGTGAAATTAGAAACAAAATTAGCAAATTATGTCTTTGCTTTTTATTTACTAATATTATAATTAGGAACCTTGACTATGAGCAAGCATATCAAGGTAATCTTGGAAACAAACAGAGATATTTTGTTTTCAACCATGTTATAAAACAAGCCTTACTAACATAGGACGCAATCCATACTATCATTATAGAATTCTTGGTGTAAGAATCTTCTGGACATGGCCATCCACATCTCCAAAGACGCCATTGGAAACCCATGGCTAAACAATGGTGTCTCCGAGTGGTCATTCGCTTATGCAAGGTAGCTGATTTGGTAGCATCAGCCACAACAAGATCTCGCTGTCACTACGTGAATGAAAATGGCTCAGTGTGGCGGGGCTCAATGGGTTCTGATACTAGATCCCTTTGATTCATGCTTCTAACCCAAGTGTGTTTATCCAGATCATGTCAGAAAAATTGGATCACACTCTCTTATGCAGAAATGATTTGATATAGACTCAGTACTAAGCAATTGTTTAGGTGGTTCTTGCTCCAAAGTACACATGTTGAAAGCCATCGAAAGCATGTTAGAAGCAACTGATTAAAGCATACATCACTAGATTTAGCATATGTCAAGGACTAAAACGTGGTGGACGAGGAGATTTGGGAGCCTAAATAATATAACCAAGGCAGCCTATTTAGTGAGGTGATTTTATGTCTACTATAGACACTAAGGAGGACAAAGAGGATGATTGTTGTGAAATGTTGTTATCTTCCATCATTAATCAGATAATAAATATAATAATTAACATCTATTGTCTACAGCAGAAGTTAAAAGGCATTTTCTAAAATTTTGAATATCTAAAACTTTGTCTACTTTCCAAATTCTTGGATTTTGTTGGTATTTCAGTCTATTTGAATCATACAATTGATATATTTCTATGCATAAATTTACTGATTGTATTATTTATCATATCATACAGTATATGTCTTAGAACACCATAAATATCTTGTTCCCACACCACACATATTGCATCACACAATATGACAACGTTTGCCATTTTCTCTAATTATTAGCTGTTACAGGAAATGGTGTCGACTCAGCTGGGTTTGATCAAAGTAAGAGGTTGAGAACTATTGGGGATTACTCTCAGTCTTATGCACCACCTCCTCCGTATCCTGGGTCAACTCCTGGTTGGGTTCCGCAAAGGTAAGGTACAGTGCGAATATCAATGATGTATTCATCATGTCTTTGTGGCTTTCGCCCCCCCCACCTTTCTTGAAGTTTCCCAGCAGGGATGTCAGGTTCAATGCACATGTATATGTATCTGTGTGTTCATTATTAATGTTTTCTTGGCAGCTACATTCCTGCAACTGTTCCATACGATCCTTACAGTGGTTATGGAATGCAGCCAGTCCAGTCCTTTGTACAACCAATGTTGCCATCAGTATCTCCAGCTGGATATGCAGTTGTTCAGGTAGTTTGAAGAACATGTGCATGCTTTTAAGAATTAAGCACATCTTAATGCTCTTATGCATCAGAATACCAAAGATAACCCACCATGCAATACTTTGTTTGTTGGCAACCTGGGAGAATCTACAAATGAAAATGAGCTACGAGGCATATTTAGTAGGTAAATGATATTGTATTTTACTGAAGCGTGTGTTCCTTAAAATATTAAGCTTCGTTCTTGGCATTGATATGGAGATTCTACTTGTATATTTTAGCCAGCCTGGATTCAAACAAATGAAGGTTCTCCCACAGGCGAGGAATACTGTATGCTTCATTGAATTTCTTGTAAGTATTTACGCTTAGGTAATGGTATTTCTAAGGTACTAATGGTAGTTCCTGTAAAAGTTCAAGAATTTTTTTGAGGGGCCTTGCAGGATGTGAACAGTGCTATTGCAGTTCACAATAATTTACAAGGGGCTGTACTAGCAAGTTCAGATCGTGGTGGCATGCGCCTACAATATCCTTTTTTTCAACAATTTGGTTGTGCATAGACATAAGCCTTTATGTTTTGGTATTGGTGGTTTGACTTAACTTTTCTTACGTATTCAAAGAATCCCTTCGGTAAGAAAAAGGACTCCGTGAACTCGTCGGATGGTGCACCAGGCGTGTCGGATACAGATGGGGTTTCTTCTAGGCCTAATAACAGAGATGATTAAAATCATGATGGTCTAAACGAGATAGAAAGGGGCGTAATTATCTTTGCTTTCTGAATGTACTCGTTATAATATTCATGCCATTCAAGGTAGATGGTGCATTATAGGCCATGTGAAAGGTATCAGAGAAATGGGCAGTTACTAGTATCAATCATTGCACCAAGAGACCATGTGGGGAGATGCATTGGCATGCAGCAAAAGGAACATCATTAAGGAGTCATCATGATCAATCATGTTGTCATTTGCACTCCACATAGCAATTACATTAATAGAGCAAACTGTCGCTTGCCATGATGTGCTCAACTAGTGAAACAGACTCTTATATGTCATTAGCATCTACTGCAAAGATGGCATGGTTATAAAAACATTGAAAAGCATACTGTTGCTTGTTTGGGAGTAAAAATGTGCTGCATTTGATGACGTCTTGCATAAAGAATTCTAATGTTGTCAAATCACATTGATCTGGAAGTATGGTCTGATTCTTTTAGGTGACTGCATGAATTTCTAATTCACATTTGGGTTCAGATTGACAGGCCTAAAAGTGTGTTTTAGTGTACCTTCCAGGTTCCTCAGCTATATTATTTTTGACAACTTAATGTGGATGTTCTCCTCTTCACCAGCTTCCGGCTCTTTGCCTTTTAGTACCAATTAGATGGATCACCACAGCATTTTTTAGAAATGCAGCTGATTTAGAACCAGGATGGTACACTTTTATTTGTCTGAATGTCAGTTGAGGGAGAAAAGGTAAGTCTGCTCATTTATAAATAGGATGGAGGTATTTACTGAGAAATTTGTAGGTTAGGAGCAGATTTATCTATGGGATCAAATGCCAAAAAGATGAAATCAAGGACACAAATGGTGTTTCCTGATCTTATGTTTAATGTTCATCAATTTTGATACGAGCAATGTGGTGAACTAGAGTGCAAGGGAGCTTCCTAAAATCATAAGCTCAAAATCCCATGACTCTATTTGCCATGATGCAAATACATCAACTGCTGTCAAGGTTGATCGTAGATGAATCACATCTAATACTGGTTCAGCGAAAGCTGTTATAGGTCTACATCTAACCTGTCCATTGTGATAAGGTTGATCGTTGGTTTGTGGACTTTCTAACATAGTCTTTTCTAAAGCTACCTTCTATTTCTTTGAGATCTCGCTCTTGAGAGATAATTGGTATTTGTTTGTCTTTTGTTGATTGATGGTTATTGGTATTTTGTCTTTTGTTGATGCGTATTTTGACCACTTAATGTTTTCTAATGAGACTTCCATTTCTACTTTGTGTTAATAGAAATGCTTATTAGACTACAAATCAAGTAAATCACCAACTAATAATTTGTACAATAGTTTGTTTATGTGTTAGTGGATAGTTTGGTTAAGGAAAAGGGTGACTGAACAAACACATGAAACCCTATATATGATTTATTGGTTTTTCTTTGGGATTGGCTAGAACCCTAAATATGCCTGTTTTGTTAAATTTTCTTTTAATAATAGGTTAGTTTTCATCAGTGAATGTTCGACTTTCCTGTAGACATCATCTTGAACTAAAGAATTAGCTCTGTTAAAACTTTAGACATTGATCTTGCACTGTCAGCGTGCACATCATTTTAACCTGGAGCACTAGTTGATTGGTTATTGGATTTTCCCTCACCTAAACCCTAAAATTTATGCTGATAAACGGTGACTAAATGTTCATTTTATGCCCAAATGTATAAAAATTAATTTAATGAGCTGATGATTTAAAGCCTAAAAATATTCTTAACCCGTTTGTGAGCAGCTGAATTAGAAAAGCGAAGTAGATGTAATATTTCACGCAAATAATCTATTTTTGGATTCCCTGAAGTGTAGATGTAACACTTTGACCATATCATCCATTTTCAAATAGAACAAAATATGTCATTTACATAAGCATTATTGTTGAATTACATAGCTTTCCTGCTAAGATACTGTGGGTTGCAATGCTGTTGTCCCACTCAATATCCTCATCTCAACACTATAAAATGTATGTATATGCTCTGGACGGGGAAAAAATACATATTGCCGAACCACAACTTATATTCTCATCTCAACTTATACAAAAAAGTTGGTGTATCTTTTCAATGGAAAAAAATAGATACAGCTGAATCACAATTCTTTGAACAGTAAAGAAACCCCTCCTGGATTCCTAGGAGAAGATCTTTTAGATGGATGGTCAGGCTGTCCACATCCTCCATTCATTATCTCAGTTCAAGCATTCGTACATAATTGATCTCAGTTCATGATATCTTGTTTTATTCCCTGATCACTTTAATGGGGATTCATGAGAAAATTTCGTTTATGAATTACATTCAGGTTACAGCAGCAATCCCCCACCTTCCAATAAAAACACCTGAAAATCCTTCAATAAGGTAAAAACTAACTTCTCGACGATAGCTTCAGACTATGCTTAAGCTCATGCTTTGAGGAAGGAAGAGTGCAAGCAGTTCTGGATTCTTTCCCAAGAAAGTTCTGAAGTCATCCCAATTCACTAACCCATCTCCATCAAAGTCTAATTTCTTGCACATTTTTTGAACCTGTTTCATATAAAAAGAACATTATTTGTAAATACACATTTAGACATACACCTCATTAAATTCAACACAGCACAAGTACCTGCAAAGGAGAAATCTCTGGAAAAACAGAGCGCAGAGTTTGATCTACCTGCGATAACATCACCATCGATAAAACACTAAACAATCATCATCATTCCAAAGTGTTCCTATCAAGCATTCGGTTTTATATACTACACTTATTCATTAGATTATGGTTCACACCAAGTCTCAGTTGAGTGGTTCTGGATTTATGTTTGACTCCAAAACCATAGAGATTATGTATTTATATATATATATATATTTGATTCAAGGAATAGCAAGATTGCTTCATCACACCAAAGTGAGTCTAAATTTAGGCTTTAACAGATAGTTCTTACAAATCCATGAGATCGACATCCAAATTTTAAGATTATATTTGACATAGAAATCAAGGTAATCTGACATAATCATGCTTCATGTTCATCATATGATTAATGGGTTTAGATAATCAGGGAAGTGAGAATTACCTCAATGTTTGAAAGGTAGCCTTGGTTCTGCAGGTCACATGATTTAAAGGCTATTCCACAGAACCTTTCAAAGGAAGGATGTTTTGAGATGAATGCCGATCCCTCAAGAAACTGCAAATTCCCATCAACGATAGAGTTGAGATATCTGTCCCTCATTAGAGGCACATAATATACAATAAATACAATGTAAAAGTTCTTAGTATGCACCCCTTGGAAAGACATTGCGCTTTGCTCTTCTGTATCGAAGAAGTCAAAAATCTAATAGCAATTCAAAATGTCAAGTTAATATTAACTGGTGAACTAGAAAGCTTAGTTACTGCGCATTAATAAGAAGGCAGAATTAAACCTGCTCAGAAAATGTTGTTTTGGGTAGTTCTAATCCTTCTAAGAACTGATCTTTTGACACCCAACCCCTGTCATCACAAATTTAAAAAATGTAATAAAACAGAACCATACAGTTAATAGCCACCATCTATTAGTGTACTAGTTAATATTGAGCTTAATGACGTGTAAGCATCATTTGCATTTGACAACAAGATAATTAATTCCAATTACATCAATCATATAGCTTACTGTCAGAATACATGGTCGGTACCCAGAAAACCAACCTATTATCTGAATCCATTTTTTGAAATTTCTCATAGAAAATAAGAGCCTCTTTTGCGCTGATACAGAACACCTAAAAAGTGAACAAAAAACTTCAATCAAACTCAGCAATCAAATTGAAAAAAAGTAGACATTCCCACCCCCTACTTTTTTTCCTGGAACGAGAAAATTTCCATGCCCTTTGCAGAGGCTTGGTACAAACACATAGATATCTTTCTCATAGATGAGATTTGGCTTGTCCATAAAGGATTATTCTGCTGCAATAAATATGTTCATATAGCCTCGGAATTCAAATGCATAATAACGAGAACACAGTATATTCATTATATACCTTCTTCCACCATGCCATTTCCACAACGCAAGGGGTATCTGATGCCTACAAAAAAATATATGTATATGAACAATATGTCAAAAGAAGAAAATCTGATAAAATATATGTCAAGTTTCTCATGTGATGGAGTCATGCAATATCTTACATTCTTATGCTCATTCATTTTTTCAGATAAGATGAGATCATTAAAAGAATACTCAGTTTCTGCCACATTTAATGCCTTCGCCATGACATTCTTAACCTGTTCAAAGAAACATTTCTCACTGTAACAAAATGCTTCCTTAGATTATTCAGCACCAATATTGCTGCAAGGAACAGATCATCTTGACCTTTTTAGCAAAGAGTCTTGGATGGTCTTTCTCCCTAGGAGATGGATAGACAACAGGCAAATACTCAACCTGGAAGAAAACACAGTATTATCTTTAGTACCAATTATACAATATATTATCCAGCAAAATCATGGATATGCTGTGCTATATGCTGCCACCCAACTTAGTTATTTAAGTTTTTACACTTTAATGGTGGCCTAGCCATCCATTTCGGATGAGACAGAAAGTCATTCACATAAATTTTGCTTTTCATGAAGATGGTTTGCAGGTATTCATTATTTGGTTTTTTACCCAGAAAATAATCAAGATCTCTTATATGAACTATAATAGTCATGACCAAAACTTGCCCAAAACTCTTTTTCTGGAAATGTGGAAAAGAAATTCGAATTTAAAATTCTTGGTTTCATTTGGAACAAATCAAAATGTTTATACCCATTTAAAAATGCAGACCAAACTATTTATGTTCAGAATCCTTATAATAAGACCCTCATTCATTTGTTGATGAAAATGTTTTCCCAGTTTGCTTCCTTCTCCTGTGTGTCTGAATAGCATTCTTGCACCTACACAGATTGTTAGTCAGTGTCTTATATCAAGGGTTCATTGAAGTGATCTCTGCTGTGTTCACTTTATGGGGACTGTCAACTCCATTTTCATTTACTATCCTAGCATACTTATCTTTATTCATTTCTTATCTGCTTTCTTCAAAATCATCAACATCATAATTATCTACATTTATGTTAACAAACATCACTTGCACAAACGTTAACATTGCCATGAAATTAATCACTTATCAAAAATCCAACTATCCATTTGCCTACTTACTTCCATAAAGTTGTGAAATTGCGTAAACATCCGAAAGACAACCTTTAGGATGGAAATCCTACCCCTACATAAAAGGAATCAAATAGCTCAGACATGGATACGAAATTTCAATCTACTCCTAACTAACTTTCTATGATGGCACATGAATGTTACCAAGAATTGTCAAAATGAACATATGGATAACGCAAAACAACAGGTTGTACAGGTAATCCTGGAATAAATGCTCCAAGTTGGAAAAATATCAGTGACCTCCCATTTGTAGTTGTACCCTCAGGAAACAGCATGACATGAGGATAATCATTGTTCATAGCTCTATTCTGCGATAAAATTGTATTGGATAATCATGACATCTGCATTTGCACAGCAAGTTCTACAACAAGCAGCAACAAAAAATTTGTACTTACTTTAATTTCCTTTAAGACATCTTTTTTGGATTCAGAGGAAGACCTGTCAACATTTATGACCTGGTGGTAAAGGAAGTATTAAGAAGATATCAAGCTTTTTACATAATGTATATATGCAGATGTACAAGATCTTGACATTACCTGCATTGGTCTGATAATCATTCCAATGCCCGGTAAATCTGAGTGTGATGCTGAGCTTACAAAGCTAGGAAAAAATTCATAAAAGAAAAAAATAGGATCGATAAATGAAACATGATTCGAAACGATAATTGGGGCTACTTCTCGTTTTGATCGTTTTCCATGGCGGTTTATCCAATGATACCTATACTTCCAATAAAAAAACATCAAAGGATTAATGAGCAAAGGGAACAATATGAATCTAAGATTTTACAGTGACAAGCATCAGAGGATAGGCAATATTAGCAATTTAAGATTTAAGTCACAAATTTTGCAAAAACCTACATATATCAGTAAAGGATTTTATTTTAGGATCATCCACATTGTATCATCTTGACGATGGTTTGAAGAGTCAGTACACAATTAGATGATTGGGTGCAGGAGCGTTTGAAGACGATTTCAGAAGCACAGACATCTTATCTACTTTGGCATATCAATGCCCTGATAGCCTCTTCTGGTGCTGGCTGGGTAATTTCAAGTGACCATTTGCAGATGATCAAACTCAAGCATGGAGGCAAAGACCAAGTAGAGAAGCCTTCTACGCACAGAGGAGCTTAGGATAATCAACCAGATTATGCACAAAGATGAATAAATCTGATGCAACTTCAAACGTACTAAACTAGAAAACGAGTTTATATTATTTAATATTTTCTAATTCTTGTTAAAGTTGTACAGTCTCGTTTTCAGAGCTGTACTACAACTTCTAAAAGAATATTTTTTGTAGTTTGAATGGGATCCTTGTACAAGATTCCATTCAGAATTAAATTGGTATTTACGAGGCCATAACTTAGCTGCCACATCAGTATTTAAAGCTCTTCTTCTAAGAGTATATTCTATGTATCTTGGATAGCACATATGTGTGTGTGTGTGTGTGTGTGTGTGTGTGTGTGTGTGTGTGCAATCCTACCTTGTATATTCCTTTTTAAGTAGTTGGCTTTTGTTTTGCAGAACTACTCCTATCTCTTTAATCCCTCCGATGTGTTAAACCCCATAATTGTTTTTAGTTTCTATATCTCTGCCTTTAGATATTTCAGAAAACTGACATTCTATCTTCTACTTCCTCACACCTTATACAGGTTTATATGTTACTTTCCTTTGAGTACATACATAAATAAATGGTAGTGCTTTAAGATGGGACCTTAATTCTCAGACAACACAATGTCATTAGTACAGGGAAAAATAGTTTACGAAGGAAAACTAATTATAAATATGAGTAGATTCAGGTTAAAGTGGATAAGGAGGTATAGAGTGGATATTCTCTAGCTTTGACAATTCCAATTCAAGTAAAGTACTTGCCGTCCATCTCACTTACCATGTCTTTCCAATGACATTGACATTAGCATACATACCGTAATGTGAAAGGGCCTAAAGAATGTAAAAGACTATAAAGGTCAGTTTCGGTGCTCTTTTGAATCTCTTCACTTTCATGCTAGAGCCTTCTGTTACTTTTTCCTTCAGGACCATGGAGTTTCAGGAAACCAAGTACTTTTATTTTCATCTCACTATGGATGACATGACTTCGCCCATATCTGTAATGATGATTTGTTTCATAGGCCGATTTTTGCCTCTAGTAAAAGACTATTAACGGTCATTTTTAGTGCTCTTTTGAGCTTCTTCTTCAGTTTCGAGCTAGAGCCTTCTCTCTCGTTTTTATTCAGATAACCATATAGTTTTAGGAAACTGACCATTTTTAATTTCGTTTTAACATGGATGACATGAATCCAGTCATATCTGTAATGACGATTCGTCTCATAGACCAATTAACATTCCCAATTCTTTTCTCATTATTCCTTATCCTTGTGTCTATCTGTGAGCTTGAGCCCTAAGCATCCATCTTAAATGCCTAATATCTGCTTCTATTAGTGTCAGTTCCTGAATGGTAGATATAGAAAGTAAAGAACTCTTATATGCAACTAGAATTTCATTCAATAAAAGATGTTGGAATAAAGTAAATATAGAGTGAGACAGATGTGTGGAAGGGTGATATTAGTTCTAAACAAATCATATACTAAACATTGCTCATAGAACTTCGTGATAGTATCGAGCATGGATCATAGGACATCCAGTTGAAGTTCACATTCTTTGTCCATTGAAACAATCGTAGCCATATGTATGTCTTTACAAGAAGCAATTATAAGATTGCAAAATGAAGTACATGCTCATAATGTAAGGGAAATGATGCTTCAATTTAGGATGTATTCACAAGCACTATAAATTGAATATTTTGAAAAACTTACTTCCTATAAGGACAATAGCATTGCAAATTGAAAATACTCAGATGCCCCAACTAGAAAAGAGAATGAAAATATTAGAAGCCAAGAAAGAATCACAATCGAAGCAAATATTGAAATGGGATATAGCCATGAGGCAACACCTTAGAGCTTACATGCAATCTGGACCAGCCGACTACAAAATTAGTGGGGACAGTTAAGAGTCACAGCCACTGTGTAAGAGATAGAGGGAGTGGATTATATTCTCAGTTTGGTCTCAGTGTCACATTAAATGTGCAAGTCAGTTAATAGTGTGGAGATATTCCTTTTCTGTTAACTGACTTGTCATTTAATAGACCAAGCTCCCTAGATACAAGCTACAAGTAAATAGTACTTATCTTAAAGTCAATACCACATACTTCAAGACTAAGTACATGTAACTAGTCAATCATATTACCCTATTTCCCTCTTTCCTAAATATATTCTGTACTACTCATCTACGGTTTCCTACATTGACACCTTATCGACCCATATCATCGGGTTGCACAATAGCTACTCCTCATTTGGCGCGCTATCACAAAATGTGTACTCTAAGAGTACATATGGGGATAAATTGACAACTTGGAGTTGATCATTGATTATATCTAACAAAGACATACACATGGTTGCAATTTTTCATTGGACTAGGAATGCAAAAGACATACACACAGTGATAGGGCAGCTGTAAACTTCATCACATCAGTTAGACATTGAGGTAGGGAGATGTATGAATACATCTAGAAGAAAGAATTTGCCAATTTTGTCATCAAGAGTGTGTTGGAGAGTGGCAGCTCCAGACCTGCACTCTCTTTCATCTTTATTATCTTTGTACTACATCCTATCTAACCTTTTGCAATCCAATGAAACAATTGCAACCATGTGTATGTCTTTGTGATAGTCCAATTAGATGGACATACATTGTGATAGGGCAGCTGTAAACTTCATCACATCAGTTAGAGATTGAGGTAGGGAGATGTATGAATACATCTAGAAGAAAGAATTTGCCAATTTTGTCATCAAGAGTGTGTTGGAGAGTGGCAGCTCCAGACATGCACTCTCTTTCATCTTTATTACCTCTGTACTACATTCTCTCTCTTCCCAGATTCTTCTCTCTCTAGAATCTGCAACTCTTTAAATGCCTTCTCTCTCTAGAACTTCATCACATCAGCTACAGATTGAGGTAGGCAGATATACACAACTACCTCTAGAAGAGAGAATTTGCCAATTTTGTCATTAAGGAGTGGAATCTAAGGAACACTATGTTTGTCATTGTAGTGTCTTTTATGAAATCAGAGGGAGATACCATTGCCTCTTTAAACAAGGCTTTGGCCCACTACGCAAGGTAATGGAATATGAGGACCAACGATGCCTAAGACTTTTCTTGCTAGAGCTCAAGAGACATCGGGAAAAGTTGTTGAAGAATACAGCCACACAAGTTCATCCACAAAGAACAATCACAACTTTCTTTAGCCCCGTCACTCCTACTACTCCTAAGGGGAGATGCCATTGTCTCTTCAAGCAAGGCTTTGGCCCGCTATGCAAGGTAATGGAATATTATAACCAATTGTGCTTTGCACTTTTCTAGCTAGAACTCAAGAGAAAAAGGGAAAAGGATTTGAAGGACAATAGTATAGCACACAAGCTCATCAACAAAGAACAACCATAACTTTCTTAAGCCCCATCACTCCTAATTCTACAAGTCAATCAAGGGCCACATAAATGGGCTCCCCACAAAGAAATAGCAAAGGGATTACAATAGATTGGGCAATAGCAATTTACAGTCCTCGTAGGCCCTGGTCTAATGGGCCACAATCTCACTATTCTTGTCATCGACAGATAAAGGCCATTATCTCCCACCTTCGCACGTGTTATAAAGAAGTGGAAGATAGAATGATAGTTTTTTGAAATATCTTAAGTCAGAGATTTAAAGACTAAAAACTCCTTCGGGGTTTAACACATAGAAGAGATTAAAGAAAGTAGAAGCAGTTCTACACCAGAACTTTTTAAAAAAATGTACAAGATAAGAGTGCACACACATATATGTCAAGATACATCGAATATGCTCTTAGAAGAAGAGCTTTAAATGCTGATAGGACAGCTAAGTCATGACCTCATAAATACCCATTTAATGCTGACTGGGAATCTTGTCCAAGGATCCCATTCAGTGTACAAAATATTCTTTTAGAAGTTGTAGTACAGTTCTGAAAATGAGACTGTAAAACTCTAATAAGAAGTAGATAATATTAAAACATATAAAACGTTTTTCTGGTTTAAATGGAGAAACCTAAAGGGCCTTTAATCCCAACATGTTTTTCCCTCACTTCAAAGACCTCTCTATTCTGGATGAACATATGCTAGAGATCGTTCGACCACAAACATTACAATACCTTACTTGAGAATGTTACACATACTAATAACAAGATTCTTTAGTCACATGTTATCTTATTTACTTTTTTTTTTACTTAGCAACATTAATTTGGTTTGTTGTTCTCAAAGACAAAGACAATATTTAAGATGTTATCTCTTGTTTGGTCTTATAGGCCATTTTGGCCTCTTAAAAGACACTAATATCTTTCTTTCTTTCTTAAAGATCCATCATAATGATCTTAATGCATTTAGTGGAATAATTCTAGAGATGTTTACTAGCATGAAGTGCATAACTACTATGTATGGGCCGAGCAATTTCCAGTTCCATGGAAAGAAGAAGAGCATACGTGATTGATCTTGATTCAGATATCCACAGATATGCATTGAGAAACAAGCTCATACTCACATAATTTCACTTTACATCTACTCTCTACCTCACCTTCATGCACAGTTTGCACCCCCAAGTCATTCAACATTGTTTAGCATATATATGCTGATATTTAAAAAAATGCAATTGATCAGTTTAAGTTTACAACTGGTAAATGCACCCAGCATAGTGAACATGCTTTCCTACAAAGTTGTTTCATGCTTTCCTACAATGAGGATGTCATCAATATACAAAACCAAAATAATAGGTCTGCTATCAGTTTCCATTTTAAGATAGCGACAAGGATCTGCCTTACATCGAGTGAAGACATTTGAGCGTATGAAAGAGTCAAATTTCTTATACCATAGACATTGGGCTTGTTTCAGCCCATAGAGGCTGCATCAAAATTTACAAACTAAATGCTCTTTTCCTGGAATCATGAACCCTTCAGGCTGCAGCATATAAAGCTCCTCATCTAGGCTTCCATGAAGGAAAGTCATCTTCCACAAAGCCATAGGATATAAAATCAACAATGTTCGAAATTTCTGATGTCTTCTAAAGATAGCCATCCTATACCCATAGAAGATGGAGGAATCTCGAAACTGAGGAAATTGCCTCCAAAATTATATTCAATCAAGAGCAAGATTGGAGAACAATTTACAATCCCCAGACAACAATACGTTCCTCAAGGATATGAGGTCATCAATAAACAGAAGCAAAAACTAATATTCACAAAACAACATAGAAGTAGATAAGAATTACCCAAGGAAGAACAAGAAGGCTCGCGCGAATAACCGAGTAATGTATACGAATCGCCGACGCCATTTTGGCATCGGAAGGTGCTTCTCCGTCCATCCAACAAGGACGAGTTTGGCAAACAAAACTCCAATGACAGTTATGAGAATGATTAGCAGCAATCTAATGATAGCTAATGGAAGACATAAAAAAGTCTTGATCCATTCATAAGTATTCGAGATGGTTTCAGTGTGGTTTCGGAAAGGGTCTATGGTTGGCATTGGGGGTGATGCGGGCCGCTCACCAAGAAAACTGTAGAGGCCACCATTGATCCCATCATTTTGAGCTAATTCGCTGGTATCAGTATTACTGTTCATACGGGTCTCCTCTTGAATCTCTTCATTTTCTTCTTCATATTCATCCTTATAGGAAGCATTCACAGTTGAATCAATTATGCCAATTCTATCTTCAGATTCAGCCTCTTTTCCGAAGTGAACTTCGTGAGGGATATCAAGAGCAATATCTGTCCTACCATTCTCATGACCATTTCCATTTCCATTTCCATTTCCATTTCCATGTTTATTTCCATCTCCATTTCTAATTCTATATCCATTTCCAATCTCATGTCCATGTCTTGGAATGGATTTGAGTGCGGAGGAATCCGCGAAGTGGCCCTGAACTCGATCGTGATCATATTCATGATTGAGTAGAGGTCTTTGAAGGTCCTCCACCTCAGTCATGGTGAAGCAGAAATGCGATGAGAAAAATATATGCTCTTTTGTTGGATGAAGGATAAACTAAGAAAGACAGAAAGATCTAGAGGACAAGATGACCCAATAAGGTAGAGAGAGAGAATGAGTGTGCAGGAGTGTTTTGAAGAAGGAATAGCTGGAGATGGAGATGGAGATGGAGATGGAGATGGAGATATACAAAGTAAAGAAATAAACGTGTGGGGAGATTGTGGTTTCCTTCTTCTTTAATCGAGGAGAGAAGAAGCCAAATCAATGTGGGTCACACGCAGAAGGAAAAACAAAAAAAAAAAAAAAGCGAAAGCGAAAAAACAAGAATTAAGAAAAAGAAAAAGAACAGAGAAAACTGTGAAATTAGGGTTCTCCCTTTCGTTTCGCTTTTTTTTTTTGTTTCCTTTTGGGAAGAAGGTTTTTTTGTGGCTGTTGGAATGTGTATGGAGGTGTTGTGGTGGAGGAATTCTAGGGTTCTGCTTGGGGGAGAAGCGGAGACTCAGAAAAACGAAAAACAAAGAACCTAAAACAGAAGAAGAAGAAGAAGAAGAAGAAGAAGAAGCAGAAACAGAGTAGGGGAAACGACCGACCCCCCCGTCGGTGACGTGGCAGCCCCGTGCCGACGTGGAGCCCCTGCCGACGTGTCCCCCTGCTGACGTGGAGCCCCTTATAGACGCCATGTGGCCGGCCGGACGGACGGACGGACGGACGGACGGACGGGACTTTAGGCTTATATTCTCATAATGCCTTTCTTCTTCTCTCTTTCTTTCTTTCTTTCTTCTTCTTCTTCTTCTCTCTTTCTTTCTTTCTTTCTTTCTTTCTTTCTTATACCTCTTCTTCTTTCTTTTTTTCTTCTTCCGCATTTTTGTTCACAAGTCTTGCCTGGACACCTCCTGTGATCACACACGTTTTTTATTTGCCGCCATATACATATACGTATATACATACATATACATGTGTGTGTGTGTGCCCTTCCTATACGTATGTATATACACACATGTATACGTATACATGTGTGTGTGTGTGTGTGTGTGTGCGCCCTTCTTATACGTATGTATATATACACATATATATGTATACATGTGTGTGTGTGTGTGCACGTGCCCTTCCTATACGTATCTATATACACACATGTATACATATACATGTGTGTGTGTGTGTGTGCACGCGCGCACCCTTCCTCTGCCTCCATTGATGATGATACTCTTGTTTTGTTCTAAAATGATGGTGTCCTGATCCATAAGTGTCACGTGGCCAAATAACGTGGTCATCACCCTTTCGGGATGTTCCCTTATAAGATTTCCATCCTCCTCGGCAAAAGACTCTTCTTTATGATCGTCCACTTGGCTTTACACCTCACAACATAAAGCTAGATATTAAAGTGTGGATCACTTTGTCGTCCTCTCGTGTTTCCAATGGACCTCACGATTTCCTTCCGAATCTCTCTTAGTTTGGATCCTCATCTTTCCTTTTCGCATTCATGTTGTGCTAGGAGTTGGTATACAATGCTACAAACCAAATCCACGAATCCTAATTCTTTTATCTTAAATTCGCAAAATCATATTGAAAACGTTGTTTGCCTCACATGTTTATGAGATATTGCCAAAAACATTGAAAAAGCTTCGAATTTTCTCGCCAATACTACGGATTTTAAGAGAATTAAACATCGGAAAACTTGTCAGTGTTTTTTTTAGGTGAAATGCAAACGTCCTTTTTTTATCATAATTGTCTTTTATATCCCAACTTTTCTAGGATGCTAAATTTTAAATTTTGTTTTCATTCATAATCTTATTAAATTCTAGTGAACTATGTCATCCACATACCCTTCTCTTTGATGATAGATCGTTAATGTCACTAACATTATATAAATATTGTGCTTTCTAGCTTGAGAAGTAACTAACTTTGGTTACTTTTTAACAAATACATGAGGTATTTTAACTACATTATTTATCTAATGAAACGAGTAACAATTGCTTAATGAGAGTGAGTTAACAACTACCTTTTGAGTTCATGTGCCTCGACTCCCTTACTATCCACTCGTTGTGGAGCATTCGTCAATATTTGCTCCATGACATTGAAGCTAGATAGAAGAGTTGAAACGTAATGGAGGCTTGGCAAGCAACAATTTATGTGTCAATGGAATATTTGCAAATCTCCAATCGAATAGGGAAATGTTCTAAAGACCCCATGTCCCATAGAATCGTAAAATCAAATGATGTTGGTATGAAGGAATCACGGTTCATCATATACATTCATTATAGCTACCTCCATGTCTATCTAAGTTGTAAAGATTAGGAGGTCAAACGTCAACCATCCTAATCCACACATCTAGCTTTAGAATCTCAATCACCAAGGAATCACATGCGTTTTGCTAAGGAACATCCAAGATTGAATGTGGCACATAGATTATGATGCACCAATACGTATGTTAAAATCACCCATAAGTAATCCTAGGTGGTCCACGAATAAGGTCTAATGAAGTGAACCCCATAATGTAACACATTGAGCAGTATGGTTAGGGGCATAAATCCCCACCTATCACACGCATATATACAAAACTTCATTGACATGATAGAGATTAGGATGATATCATATTATGTTAACATGTATTGAAACATTCCATAGTTAAGCTAGAGCATATGCACAATATTATAAAACATCGCCACATTGCAAAGCGAATGTATGATCGCCAAATGGAATGCTTTCATGAATGTGCCCATCATGCATGGTTACAAGATGTAAGCATGCATGTATCCAAACCATGTTAGATAAGCACGTGTTCTGGTGAACCATTCCAATTAAATGACAATATTTGGTATATTATTATATATCTTGCCTTATTTATTGTTAATGCAATGTCATTCTCCTTGTACTCTCTTCTTCAATTTGATATTATTTCTCACCAAAATATTCTCTTCAATTTGATATTGTTTCTCAGCAAAATGGGTGATTTCTACTATTAAAAACAAATGAGAAAGATCATTATGCACAACTAAACGACAATACTTGAATTAATATTACATCGAAATAATGATTGTTAAATTGTCTTGCATAGAATGAGGATGAACAATGTGGATCCTACTAACTCCAAACATTTATGCTCAACAATGCATGATATATTCCATTATCTACTTAATAAAGTTTGCCATTCTATAGGAGAACATGCCCCTCCTTCAAAGCCACCAAGGCCATGAGAATAGTCTAAGCATGTTCTAAAGTTGCATATGGGTTTTCATACACCACATCCCTGTGGTTGTCTATGGGAACCTTTTGTTTAGATTTTCTATCCCAAAAAAACATTGACTTGATGGAATTTCAACTCGATCTCCTAAATCAAACCGAAATTAAAGGGGGTATACCTTATCTTTTACTTGTCATTGCCAACTAGTTTTCTCAAACTCTCCCTTATTTTTGAGCTACTTTGCGAAGTAATATCACAAATACTACGAAAACTGCAATGTTGAAATTGCAAATTCACCTGTCTCCCCTTCAAATTACCTTTAGCAAGTTGCTAATTTCTTTCTCTCTCGGAGCCTTGATGCATAGTTTTTACCTTAAGTCTCCATCTTAAGTGTTTGAGCTTGGTTTAATGCATGTGAGTGACGTCGAACATATGTAAATGTCAAGATCCCTACACAAAATAAAAGGAAATTTGAATATACAAACTCTTGGAGTGTATGAAACTTTT
>NW_028230919.1:0-23216 GCF_043228905.1 Azolla caroliniana | reverse complement strand
GATGGGCAGAATGGGAGTGAAAGATGCTTGGTATGTACTAAAAAAGCCTCGGAGCTCATTACGCTTCTCAAGAGCAGGCTGTAATATAAATGGCTATTGTATGTCTCGCATAGACAGAATATACATAAGCTCGGAACTGGAAAAATATGGCAGCAATGTTGAAATCATCGCAGGTTCAGCTTACTCTGATCACATGCCGGTTTCGATTACGTTGGTCACTCAGAGGCTGAACAAAAGGGACTGCAACTTAAGGATTAGTAATAAGCTTTTTGAGGATGTGGAGGTGAGAAGTAAGATAAGGAGTATATGGGAAAATAATCTAGTTGGTTGTGGTGCTTTGGATAATCTTCAAGGAAAGATTATTGAAACTTCAAAGTATTTGCATGAAGAGACTAAAAATAGATTGGAGAGATCTAAGGAAAGAGAGGTGAGACTAAGAAGATCGATAGCGGCTGCCCAAAGAATGCTCCAGAAAAATCCCAAGTGTCTTTGGTCAAGATCAGGTTTGGAGGCTGCCAAAGAAACACTACAGCGGCTGATTGTGTCAAGAAATAAGATGGTATTCAGGAGTTCAGCAGCTTGGTGGAGTAGGAATGGGGACAAGGTGAACCAAGAATTTTTTAAGTTTAAAAAACCGTGCACAATTGGTAACTTCATTCCTAAATTGATCAAGGAGGATGGTTCATTGTCAGAAGATGTATCAGAGATCATGGAGGCAGTCACATCTCACTATAATGGGCTACTATCAAATAATTATAGTCTCCCAGACCAGCCCTCACTGGCAGAATTTGTATTGGAGGGAATGCAACCAAGAATTTCAGAGGTTGCACAAGTTAAGTTGTCAGGGCCACTCTTGGAAGAGGAGGTGTCAGATGCTCTGGCAAGTATATGTAGAACGTCTTGTCCAGGAGACGATGGATTATCAAAAGATTTTTATGAAAAATTTTGGGAAATAATTAAGGTTGACCTGGTTGCTGGACTAAATGAGGCATGGGATGATGGGTACCTCCCTGAACATTTTAAAGAGGGACTAATATTTCTAATTCCTAAGGTAAAGGGTATAGTATCAGATGTGAGGCAATGGAGACCGATTACGTTGCTCAACACAATCTATAAGATTTTTGCTAATATGCTGGCCAAGAGGGTCAAACCCCACTTACATGCGCTAATTAATGTTGGACAAACAGGATTCATGGAAAATAGATGTATAATCGATAATGTGTTGACCTTTTGGGAAGCGATAGCCCTGGCGAAGAAAACCAATCAACATATTGCATGCCTCATGCTTGACTTTGAGAAGGCATATGATAGAGTACAATGGCCTTTTTTAGACAAAGTCATGGAGCGGTTGGGACTACCCTCAAAATGGAGAGCAGCTGCGTTGGCGCTTTACAAAGGAAGCTTGAGTAGGGTGTTGGTACTAGGGCAACGGGGCCCATCAATTCCATTATGCAAGTCTGTCAGACAGGGGTGCCCATTGGCCCCCTACCTTTATTTATTTATCTCAGAGGCATTCTCTTTCTTTTTAAATAGACCGGATGCAGGAATTCGAGGTTTGGTTGTCCCACATGCTTGTAAGGACTTGTTGGACTCCATGTATGCAGATGACACCATGCTCTATCTGCAAGGCAATGATGCTAATTTACAGCAGGCTGAAAATCAAATTGAGTTGTTCTGTAAAGCATCAGGTGGGAAAATTAATTGGAACAAAAGTAGAGGGTTTTGGGTAAGTCCAAACTCTTGGCCGAATTGGCAACCTAATGCTGATTTTCAATGGGTTCCTAATGGAAGGGCTGTTAAGTATTTGGGCTTTTTGGTGGGAATAGAGATTTAGAAAAATTAGCAACTTGAGCAAGTGAAAGACAAAATCAGAAAAAAGCTTCGGTTATGGGCATCAGTAAAGCTTTCCCTTGTAGGTAGAGTGGTTGTGGTAAACCATATCTTGTTGGCCACCATGTGGCACTCGTTGGCATGCTGGATGTTAGATAAAGAGTGCATAAAAAATATTAAGGCAATGGTGAGAGGGTTCCTTTGGTCGGGTAGAGACCATGAGACTGCTTCAACTAAAGTGGCCTGGAGTTGTTTGATCAAGGCAAAAAGTCAAGGTGGACTTGGGATGGTGGATCCAGGTCACCAAAGTAAGGCTTTACTTGGTAAGCTCTTGGTGCAAAGTCTCCAACCTGGACCAGAATTGTGGAAATTGCTTCTTAGAGACAGAGCTGAACTCTGGAATCCGAGGAATGGCGGCCCTTGGAAGGCAAAGATGTGGTGGTTGTTCAGTCCAGGCCTAACGTTAAAAGAACCTACTAGCATGGAGGATAGGGTGGCCCGCACCATAATGAGGGCCTGGTCAAGTTTAAGAGAGGGGCTGGTCTTAATGCAGCCAAAAACAATGGAGGAACAACTCCGTCAACCTCTGTTTTGGAACCCCAGGATTCGAAGTGATGATGGTATGATGCTTGGTCAGAAAAAATACTTGCCATGGGGGAAAATGGTAGGGTACAATGTTAGTTCAGTAAGAGACTGGGAGGAGTTCAAAAGGAGAAGAAGGGAGGGTCTGGTTGGAAGTCCTAGATTTACCGGCAGGCTGGAAAAGGTTACCCACTTGATAGATAAGGCTGTTGATGGTCTAGCTAGGCTGAATGAAGAAGAGGGGGTCTGGTTTGGGTGGTTTGTAGGTGAGGGCGATGCGCAAATTATTCGAGGCAGGTGCCCATCTAATGAGTATCGTTTGTGGGGCAACCTAAGTGCTTTGGCAGACAATGGCCAATGGTTGGCAGTGCGAGTGGCAATGTTGGAAGGTAAGAAGTGGCAAGTAAACCCGGACCCAGGGAAGCTGGAATCTGATTGTAAACTCTGGATAGTTGACAACAAGCCCATATGTGATCTGGATTGGGATCCACTAGAGGTGTGGTGGCAGAAACCGGGTACAGACAAACTTGAACGGTTTTTCGAGTACACTACCAAGCTAGGAAGGCAAATCATTGGCTCTAAATTGATGGGTGCTGGCCTAACTCGCAATAGTTGGAAGGATAAAGGCATTTCTGATGACTGGTTGAAGTCGTTTTGGAGGAGGCTATGGGCGTTTGATATGCCAGAAAAAATAAAGCTTTGGTTGTGGCTTCTTAGTCACAAAGCGGTGCCGGTGGGGGAGTGGCTTAGGTGTCGTGGTGGTGAGGCTGGATGCAAAAGTTGTGGACACCCTTTGGAATCAATTCCTCATTGTTTTTGGAACTGCAGTGAGGCTATTAACATTTGGGGTAGAAGTCTCAGGATAGTGGCAGCATGCGGAGTGAATGGGAGAGTTGTATGGGGGTCCGTACAAGGGCTGAAGTTAACAGGGGAAGGCTGGGCTGAACAGTTAAATCCCCACGGACATGGTTTTATAGTGCAGGATGGCAAGGTGTTTCAACGGGCTGGAGTTCGACATGGCACTAACTCAGAATTTTTTGAGGAGATATGGATGATGGTGTCTTGTTTATCGGTCTGGCACATTTGGACCAACCGTTGTAAATTTGTTTTTCAACAACAAAAGATCCCTAGCGGTGAGGTATTATTAAATATCTGGTTTGAGTTGGTATCTTGGCTGCGGGGACGATACGACTCAATCAAGGGGGAATCTGATGCAGCTGAAAGATCTCGATCAAAGTTCTTGCTGAAATGGGGTAATTCTCCTATGGTGGGCAGATCCTCATCAGGGCCTCAATGGAACTACCAAGCACCCCGATGGCTGTTTCCGGTTTCCAACAGCGTCTAGGTGCTGTAAATCTGTATAGATATGGTACAAATTATTAGGTTATTGGAGTTGTTTGGATACGTTTGTTGAAAATGAGGTGGGGACTATGTCCACTTTGGTGGGAAGGCCAGAGTGAGGGCTGGTGAGAAGAACTTTGGGTGTTCTATGATGTAATTTTGTTTGCTAACTAATGCGAAGTAGTGTTTTTTTGGAAAAAAATAAAAAAAATAAAAGGCCAGAGGCAGTATACAAATAGTACATAATATTTTTTCATCTCCACAAATATATATTATCCAAAACGAGACCAAATATAAGCTTTGGCATTTGGCAAGATAATGATAATTATAATACATGAATACAACTCTCAGCCTTGCCAATAACGCCTTTGCTACGTCGAGCTAGAAGACCACATATAAAGGTGAAAACAATCTCCAACATGGTTGTCCACCATGGCTGGTAGTTTGAAAACTTCATGTTCGCATTTTGTTTTGCATGTACTGAAGACCATACTCAACATATAAACAACATCTCTGAGTATCTAGCTTTTTCGATGGTTCAATCACACAAAGCCTGATGCTTGCATCTAGTGATAGGCTTTTTAATTTAGCACTTAGTTCCATATCACTACCCTTCAAAATAAACCTTGAGAAGGCATCCACTTTAGCACGAATAAACCTCTTTATCACCTGTGGCCTTTGATATTGACTTCCACTATATAAAATATTAGCTCCAATCCAATTGCTTGAAGGTCCAACATCATCTCTTTTATAGAGTATTCCATTTGCACAACCTTTTGGTCCTTGATTTTATCATCTGAAACAGAAGAATATGGTTGGAAGATGACCATCAGCGTCAAGAACAAAATAGTGACTGTTAATCCCAAGCAAGATGCATGACTGAATAAGCTCTCCTGACTGAATTGTGACCTTGTTGAATCTCAAGTACTTTCCACTGCCTATAAGAATAGAAGGCTCTAGAGGCATTTCGTGACTCGTGAAGAGTTGTTCCATCATCGTTCTGCAGGCCTATAGACCCACCTCCACCATCATAAATGTACTCATCAATTGAAAAACAGTCAACTATATGTGGCCTTCTCGGTGATAGGATCATTTCTTTGTCCTCTTGTCTAAACATTGGTTGATCAAGATAAATTCCAACCTGAAGATTCATAGGATCCTCCTATGTCTCCATCGAATTAGAACCCTTAGAAAGAAGTGATCACCAATCTCAAACTTTCCCACATTTCCATAATCGGCCTGAGATACCATCATACGTCGCCCACGGAATACCGTCGCTGTATCTACTTCAGGATCATCCAAACCTTGCACAACATTGCTTGGAAACATCAAGCTAGCCTCTGCTGCCCTCGAGTCCACCATGAGCATCACCTCTTTTCCATTCACCTTTGCTAGAACATGTGGGATATTGTGAAATAGAAACATTCTCTGCCATTTTCGCTTCTTCACCACTGCCATTGATTTATATTCCATGGGATCATATATTGAAAATGTGCGATGTTTTGGAGACATCTCGATGACATAGCCATAGAACAAATCAAAACCACATAATCCATCCACCTCCTTCAATAGTTTGTCAATGTTAATCTCCATGAATACTAGGTTGGTTATTTTGACATGTCCAAGTTGCAAGCTTTTTCCTCAAAAAAATTGGGACTTCATCACACCACCACCAGAAATACTAGTTGCATATACTTCCCCAAAACCATGCATGCCTAGTTGCATCGCTTTTTTCTTATTGATCGCAAGACAACCTGTCCCAGTATCAATAATGAAACACCCAACCTCTTTACCATCAACTATAGGACGGACCATGTAATGACCACTTTTTGTATATCGCATCAAGACACATTGCCAGTTAGATAACTTCCATCGATCTCTCAAGAGAACTTTTGAATCGAAACCCATAGTGGTAAGCATGTAACCTTATCAATGATAACATAGGCAACTACCTATTTTTTCTTCAATTTGACTGAGAACAAGAGTTCTTTATCGAGAGCATGATGCACAAGTCTAGAACCAGAACTTTCCTGTTGAATGTCTAAATACTTTTGGGCTTCTTCTGTTGCCCAAAACCCAGTCCTAATCCATGTGGATAGCACATAAACCTCACCCTCGTCAAGCTCTAGTCTTGAGACACCACTTGCAGCATCAACATACCATGTAAGCGTGCCATCATGGCCCCATTCATGAGTAAATTCTTCATTTTTAAATGGCTCGAAAAAGAAACTGTCCATTCCCCACTTTAGAGTCCATTCACTCTCAATTCCCCATGTCACTGCCTTGCCTGAAAGCATCAACTTTTGATTAGGCAAGCAATCCTACATCTTTCAAGGAGAGGAGGTGTACCACCTCTCGTTGTAGACCACCAACGCCCTGTACATACAAAAAACATAATGACACTACTGTCTGGATCCCCTCATTAAATTATGCTTCTTCCCCCGACACCATCGTCACTCATCCTTGTCAGAAATAGATAATGTGCTTCGTCTTCTATCAACAGTGTCATCTTTTACTACCAAGGTCCTTGAGATTGGAAGACGCGATGACCAACATCCAGTATGCTCTCCTTCTCCCCTCATGAAAGTATGCTTCAGCCCCTACACCATCAAAAAATAGAATGAATCACTCTCCTCAGACTAGTGTCTTTCAAAATTATTATCCATGCCTCCCCTTTTGCGTTAGGATACATCTAATAGTTCTTTTATTTTATGTTTTTTCAAAAAAAAACTACTTCCATTAGTTAAGGCAATGTACATAGGATAATATACAACTCATATCTTACAGGCCAACTTGCATGTCGAAAAGAAAACGGGTGTAAAGGAAACAACAAAAAAACTCCAAAACACCACATTATTCGATGAGCATAGCATTACTCAACAACATACCCTCCATGTGAGCCTCATACAACCCAAATTCAGCATAGCCATCCTCCACTCTCTTCTCATGGCAACACCCATCTATATGTTAGGCACACTCGGAGGGAACAACCACCGTGATGATAGATAATTCCACTTCGCTTTGCCATCCACCATCTGCAACATCGAAGTACCGCTCCATTTTAGAAGGAACCGAGTTGTAGCTTCTTCACTTGAGTCTGAGGGCTCTTGAAGGCTTTCAAACCCTCCTGGTAACATAGAAATCAGATTAAACCAGATCATCATTAAACTCTTGGCTGGGGGGGTTCGCTTACTTGAGAAAGTCTCCTTGCACCTAGATACCCACACTTGCCAAACTGTAAGGCCGACTACTAATAACCATATGTCCATGTAGCGTTCCTGTATGTAGAATGAACCTCCTTGCGCTGGTTGTATAGTCCCTTGCATCACCTTTAAAGAATGACTATTTCCATTCCACCTTTGAAACCACGCAACCGATTCAATGGCCAACCAAGTGACTGTTGCGCTCGATACATGAACCTCAACCCCGAATCGAGCCAAGATTCTTAAGCTCCTCAGCCAAACTTCTTGGGCTTGTGGGCAGATCCACAAACAATGTGCGATGTCCTCCAAGCTCGCATGGCAGGCCTTGCAACTACTCATGCCATCTCTTTTCCCAAGCCACTCTCCCGTTGGAACAACCCGATGGGTGATTAACCAGAAAAACACTTTGACTTGCTCGGGGAGGGATGAGTTCCATATCCTGCTCCTGGTTCTATCCATGAAGACCAAATTGACAACTACATGGGTCCATTTGTTGGCACACTTCTCACGATGCCAACATTACTTTCTCCCTAAGCGTGTCGAGTATTCGAAGAAACCTATTGATTTATCTTGTTCTCCCTTCCACTTATATTCAGCAGGATCCCATTCTAAGCACTCAAGTGGCTTGCCTTCAACCATGTACAAGATCCAATCCTCCTCAACCTCATTGACTAGTGGATTCACCTTCCACTTCTTGCCGTCTTGTGCCACAATTCTAATCGGGCACCAACCCCAGGGACTCCACTATATATAAGAAGGTTGTATCACGTGCGTTCATGACATCATTTATAAACCCCTTATACGTATGTTTTTTACTATTTTAGTGACCCTCGTGTAGAAAAACAATTAATAAAAATACCCCTTATTAAGAATATATTTTTTGATAACCACCCATTTTAAATACCCTTACATATAAAATATACATGCACACATAGTTTCTATTCCTAGAAAGGATCAATGACCGGCTTTACAATTGATGACTCACAAAATTATGAATCAACATTAGACATCATATGCAAATTCCTTGAAATGCTTCATCAAGTGCCACATAGATTGAAAACACAATATGTAAAGTACAAAGTAATGCACACACAATTAGGAAACATTACCCAAAAACACTAGAGGTATAACATATATAAGCCACATACAAGTTTTTGTTTTTAGTTTATTGAGATGTATGAAGAATATAGAGTGACAAAAAACAATGTAATTTACAATAAAACAATCTTGAACTTGACATATTGTAAAATGCCTCTAAACTCTCCTCATTTTCCATTTCATCTGAATGTATTTATACACCATGGTAATACATTCCAAGATCCATTCGGTTATCTTGGCACACTTCTATTTACTTACTTCTAACTAACCCTTTACTAACTATAGCCTAACTAACTAACCCAAGGTCTAACACCCTAACCCTAGTTATAGCTACTTGGGTTAGGTGAGGGGTTTTATCCTGTGGTTTTACCAAGTGACTCCACAGCTCCCCCCTTCGAAAAAATCAAAGCATGTTGACTGTGTCTGATGGAGTCTCTGCTCCTTTACTGTGGGAGCTACCGCCGTCGCGTTGCTATGGCAGAACGCGTCGCGCTTGCTCGTGTACGATGGGCCAATCCATCGATGCATCATTGATTCACTAAGTCCTTGTCGCCGGATTGGAAAATAGACTAGGACCTTTGCGCCAATTGCATATTCTACCACCTGACGGCCCTTATCATAGCACCGTTTTTGTTGTGCCTGAGCCAATTGCAGATTCTTGTGTATGCTCGTCCGTACGATAGGTTGGACCTGCTGCAAGTGCAACTACCAATCCATGGCATCGGTTCAAGTATGTTTTTTGGGCAAATCCACCTTGATGTCGGGGGGTAAACGAGGGTCTCTTCCATATAGTCCTCTAAAAGGACTAATTTGAG
Source organism: Azolla caroliniana (assembly GCF_043228905.1). Taxonomy (NCBI): domain Eukaryota; kingdom Viridiplantae; phylum Streptophyta; class Polypodiopsida; order Salviniales; family Salviniaceae; genus Azolla; species Azolla caroliniana. Next base: position 14,347 of record NW_028230919.1, on the reverse strand, counting down.
TCGAGGCCTGCACCAAAGTATTATACGCATGCATGATGAATGGTAGGATCAAGTCCCACGTTGTGTGTAGTGGATCGAGGAATGCGGTAAGTTGTTGTTTAATCGTCTTGTTCATCCATTTTGTCAATCCATTTGTTTGGGGATGATATGGGGAGGTAAAAATTTGTTGAATGCCTAATTGTGTGGCTAATGCTTGCAATACCTCTCCGCTAAATTGTGGGCCTTGATCTGACAGGATGCGAGCTGGGCAGCCATGTGAGAAAATGATCCACTCCATCAACTTTGTTGCTATGGTGACAGCTCGTGCATCCGGAATTGCGGCGGTTTCGGTCCATCGTGTCAAGTATTCCGATATGACTAAGATATACCTGTTTCTTGCCTGGGATTCGGGAAAGGGGTCAATGATATCCCATCCTATTAATTCAAAGGGTTCAGAAACAATAATAGGCTGGAGTAAGCCGTCATTGGAATGGGGTGGCTTAATTTGTTGACATGAGTGACATTATTTGATGTAGGTTGCGATTTTTGTACGCATTTGTGGCCAATAATATCGGAGACGGATCTTGTCCAACACCTTGTGGACTCCGAGGTGGCTAGACATCGGGTGATCGTGAAAAAATTGCATATGTAAATTCCTCAAGCTTTGTGGTATGTAGATTCGTGGCTCTTTTCCTGTTTGTATAAAGTATAAGACATTATTTTGCAACTGGAAATGGTTGTGTACCTTGTTGCTTGTGGTCGATTGGATGCCGTGGGTGATTTGTTGTATTTGTTCGTCGGCTTGTTGTAGGGCTGCTATCTGGGCCATCGTTGTGGGTAATTGGACTACTGTAGGGTTGAATTGAACACATTGTGTTTTACTCTTGACAACCCATCGGCAATCACATTTTGGACTCCTTTTTTATAAGTTAATGTGTACCGTTACTCCTGTAAAGCCATTGCCCATCTTAATAGGTGACCTGGTGGGTGGGGCTTGTTAATTAGATGGACTAGGGATTGGTGGTCTGTTTCGACGTTGACGTGGGTGCCGTGTAAATAGGGATGGAACTTTGTGAAAGCCCGTACGATTGCTAACCATTCCTTTTCTGTTGTGGAGTAATTCTTTTCTGTAGGGGTAAGGGATCGACTTATATAGGTGATTGGGCGCTCCACTCCTGTCGCATCCGTTTGTTGTAGGACGGCTCCCAATCCATGATTGGATGCGTCTGTCTGCAAAAGAAAGGGGCGTGAGAAATCTGGGTGAGCCAACTAACCTGCGTGGTGTAGTGTATTTTTTAATTGGATGAAGTTGTTTTCACATTCTGTTGTCCACTTAAACTTGGAGCCTTTTCGCAATAGGATCGTAGGGGTGTTGTCATGGTGGCCATATTTGGAATGAATCGGAGTGAAAAAGTCGCCATGCCTAAGAAACGTTGCAAGGACTTGATTGTGGTTGGTCAAGGAAAATTAGTCACAGCCTCGGTCTTCTTTGGGTCCATCTGGAGGCCTTCGGCAGAAATTATGTAGCCCAAAAACTTTAGTTGTGTGCTACCCCATCTGCATTTTTTCCACTGTAATTTCAAATTGTGTTGTTGTATTCGTTGTAGAACTGATCGTAATACTTGAAGATGTTGTGGCCATGTGGAAGTATGAATTAGAATGTCATCTAGGTAGACAAGCACTGTACCATCAGAGATCAGGTCAGCAAAGATTGAATTTGTCATCCGTTGAAAGGTGTTGCCTGCATTGGACAAGCCAAATGGCATCCTGTTGAACTGGAATAGGCCTCTACTTGTTCTGAAAGCTGTCTTATGTGCATCTCTTGGGTCCATTGGAATTTGCCAATATCCGGCCGCAAGATCGATAGAGGTGAAGTACTTTGAGCATCCCAACTGGTCCAAGAGGTCATCTATTCTCGGCAGAGGGTAAAGGTCATGGATGGTCACTTGATTGAGATTGCGAAAGTCCACACAAAATCGGTATGTGCCATCATCCTTTTTGACCATGTGTGGTTCTGATACCCAATCACTATGTGAGGGTGAGATGATCCCTTTTTTCAGCATCTCATTCACTGCTTGGTCGATGTGTGCATGATCTAAAGGAGAACGTCGTCTTGATGTTGTCCGGACAGGTGTTGTGCTTCCGGGGTTGATGACATGTTGGACCGGAAATGAGACTGTAGTGGGCTTGTCAGATGAGTTGATTAGCTCGGGGTATTGAGTTAAAATCTTGTGGACAACATTTAGGCGAACCTCCTTGCTTAATGCTACCTGTGCATTGCTGATTTGGTGGTTGCATTTGCTTGTGAACAGGGGAACTGAACTTGCTTGTGGTAATGTGAGGCGATGCGTATGGAAATCGAGTTGGGCCCTGCTCTTGATGAACCAATCACATCCGAGTGTGAGTGGAAACAATTGATGTGGAAGTACGTAGAAGGTGTGCGTGATTGTGGTGGAACCTAGCTTGAGTGTGCAGGCAACTGTGGTGTCGAACTTATATAGGCGTTGGTGATCGCCAAACAACACCCTGATGGGGGGGGCTTTGGAGGTTGAAAGATTGAGGCGGGCAACTAGATCTTGGCTAATGGAAGATATGCTACTACCGGAATCGAAGAGAATTTCCTGCGGGCTATTGAGAATTGTGGCCATGGTCGTGCACACGGGAGAACTTGAGGATGTGGATGCTTGTATATGCGGGGGTTGTGCTCCCTTCAACACCCCGCGACTCAGTTTTCCGACAGGTCGGCCCGGTAACTGTTGTCAGCCAACTATACTTGCACATTCTGCTTCTGTGTTTGGTTGTTCCATTTTCGACAATGTTTCTTCACGTGCCCATAGTTGTTGCAAAAAAAACACTTAGGTCGTCCTTGTGCATCACAGGTTGGCAAGTTCCTTCTTGCTTGTAGTTGAGCATTCTGGATATCGATTTCCATCGGTGTGGCATTGTTGTTGTACTGCTTCTCGGAATTGACATTGGATGACCAGCTCATCTGGAGTTCTGTTTGTGTTGCTGCTTCAATGCGTTGCGCAATGAGGATGGCTTTTTGAAATGTTTTGGGGCCTTGGTCGCGCACTCGACGATATATTTCTGGGCGTAGCCGTGGCCATAAGAAGAATAGCTTCATCGATTCAAGCATTGTTGGATTTGCACGAGTAAGTAATTGTTGTAATCAGATTGCGAATTGTGTTATTGGCTCATGTTGTTGTTGTTCGATAGTCTCTAGTTGCTGTAGAGCTGTCTGAGTTGAGTCATGGTGAGCAAAATTCCCGATCATGAGGGATTTAAGTATCGACCAATTGTTCTTGGACTCCTCTGGTTGCTGTATGAACCATGTGGTTGCAATGCCCTCTAATAAAGTTCGCATCTCTAGTGCTTTCCGTGCTTCGGGCCACTGATGATAGCTTGCCACCATCTCAAAATGATCGAGCCAAGAAAGGATGTCCTCAGACGGCAGACCTGAGAAGGATTTAGGTCGTACTCATGGATCTGGGCAATTAGCATGCCTATCTGTCTGCGAAGAGAAAAAAGACAGCATGGCCTGATTAGTCAAATTGGATTGTATTGCTATGTTAGATACCGCTTGTATTAGTTGATCCATCTGAAAAGTTTGACGATTTTCTTGGTGTTGTTGCAGAAATTCAGGATTCATGTTGGTGCATTCTGTTGCATTGTTGTTCTGTATTGGAGATGTCATTTGTATGTTGGTTTCGACCTGCTGTTGTTGCGTCTTGTTGTGTTGGGTATGGTTGTTTCAGCTTGTTATTGTTGCGTTTTGTTGTGTTGGGGCAGCGTTGCGGCGCCTTCTTCTTGATGTGGTGGTGTCTAATCTGTTGGAGTAGCGTCTTGTTTTTGTTTCAGCTTTTTCTTGAGTTGGTGTTTTGATTGTTGCCTGTCTTCTCCACCAAAGTGTGTAAAATGCCTCTAAACTCTCCTCATTTTCCATTTCATCTAAATGTATTTATACACCATGGTAATACATTCCAAGATCCATTCGGTTATCTTGGCACACTTCTATTTACTTACTTCTAACTAACCCAAGGTCTAACCCCCTAACCCTGGTTATAGCTACTTGGGTTAGGTGAGGGGTTTTATCCTGTGGTTTTACCACGTGACCCCACAATATATATATATATATAAAAGAACACATGGAACAATCTAAAATGCATATCAATAATGAAATTACTAACAAATTAACATTATGTTTGGTTTCATGGATAGACTCATATGAAGCCATAACATTATTTTTTCTCAAACACATTGATCAAACAAATGGCAACCTACTTCATATTTCTATTTGAAATGTAAGACATCATCTATTCACACATTCTTACCCAAATAAAAAAATGAAATAAAATAAATCATTTTGTTATTGCAATGTCTACTTTAAAAACTTATTACAATAAAAGTTGCCCTTATAAAGACCAATTATATAAAAAGAAAACCCTAAGAAGTTCATTTTAGGCTATAAATTTCATGTCGTTTCCATCTTCAACGTTGGACCTGTATTATAACATGTAACAACAAAGGCAAGAAAACTTAATATACATGGAAGTAAATAATATCTTAAAGAAATCAAAAAATATATTTGGAATACCGTAGGTTTATATTTGGTTTCTACTCTTTTCTCCTTTTCTTGTTAAAGTAAAAGGCATAAATATTAAGTTACGTGGTATGTTTGTATGTGGTATGCATGTGTGTCGTGTGTTATGTTTGTGTGTGTGTGTATGTATGTTTTATACATCATATATGTTTGTATGTGGTATGCATGTGTGTTGTGTGTTGTGTGTTATGTTTGTGTGTGTATGTATGTTCCATACATCATATATGTTTGTATGTGGTATGCATGTGTGTTGTGTGTTATGTTTGTGCGTGTGTATGTATGTTCCATACATCATATATGTTTGTATGTGGTATGCATGTGTGTTGTGTGTTATGTTTGTGCATGTGTATGTATGTTCCATACATCATATATGCTTGTATGTGGTATGCGTGTGTGTTGTGTGTTATGTTTGTGCGTGTGTATGTATGCATGTATGCATGTGTCTATGTGTGTTATGTTTGTGTGTGTGTGTGTGTGTGTGTGTGTGTGTGTGTGTACATATTGTTATGTGTGTTATGTTTGTGCGTGTGTATGTATGCATGTATGCATGTGTGTATGTGTGTTATGTTTGTGTGTGTGTGTGTGTGTTTACATATTGTTATGTGTGTATATGTGTATGTATGTATGTGTATATATGTATTGTATGGATAGTATTGCATGTGTATATAGGTATGTGTGTTATGTGTGTGTGTGTGTGTGTGTGTGTGTGTTTACATATTGTTATGTGTATATGTGTATGTATGTATGTGTATATATGTATTGTATGGATAGTATTGCATGTGTATATAGGTATGTGTGTTATGTTTGTGTGTGTGTGTGTGTGTGTGTGTGTGTGTGTGTGTGTGTGTGTGTGTGTGTGTGTGTGTGTGTTTACATATTGTTATGTGTGTATATGTGTATGTATGTATGTGTATATATGTATTGTATGGATTGTATTGCATGTGTATATAGGTATGTGTGTTATGTTTGTGTGTGTGTGTGTGTGTGTTTACATATTGTTATGTGTGTATATGTGTATGTATGTATGTGTATGTATGTATGTGTATGTATGTATGTGTATATATGTATTGTATTGCATGTGTGTATAGGTGTGTATGTATGTACATATTGTATTGTATTTTATTTAATTGCATTGTGTGTGTGTGTGTGTGTGTGTGTGTGTGTGTGTGTGTATGTGTGTATGTATGTATGCATTATATGTGTATATAGGTATTGTATGGATTGCATTGCATGTGTATATAGGTATGTGTGTATTATGTACATATTGTATTGTATTTTATTTAATTGCATTTATTGTATGTATAGCATGTATGTTGTGTGTTATGTTTGTGTGTGTATGTATGTTCCATACTACATATATATGTGTCCATATGTATATGTATATTCTACACACACGTGTGTGTGTGTGTGTATTGTATTGTATTCCATGTGTATGTATGTGTTATATATGTAAATGTGTATGTATGTAAGTGTATATATGTGTATATAGGTATGTGTGTATGTATGTACATATTGTATTTTTATTTTTTTTCCGGAAAAATATCCTTTCATTAGTTATGAACAACATTACAAAAAATTGACCTACCATCAAGCTACCATTGATCTGGTGCATTCTTCCTTAGGTCCCAACCCTCAACACTCCACCACTCCTTAACCAAGTTATGTGATTGGTGGTGGGAACAACCATACTGGTGGCGCTAAGCACCATTTAGGTCTTGAATTTTGTATTGTGAGAAAAGGGGTCTTTTTCCAATAGACAATAAATTCGAGACGTTGCAACACTGCAACATCTGTCTCACCTTTAATATCCTCATACTGTCCTTTCAAGGTATGTACCATCTCCATCCAGACATTCCGTGTACTTTCCACTGGATGAATAGTAGTATTACCAAACACCTTAGAACACCTAGCAGTCCAAATAAACCACATTGTGGTGGTGCATAGTAGCTCCCATACCTCTTGCATTGTCTTTACCATGTAAGGAGCCTCCATTTGACTTTGTTGCACCGCCATTATCCTTCCTCTTTGAATTCTAATAATCGTGTCATTTGGGCATGCATCATATGGCCACACCACTTGTGCCACTGTGGCCCATACTACCATACCCCACGAAAAACTGCAATCCCTAAACATAAAGGCAAGAACTCGGAACACTCGCCTCCAAACTTGCTGTGCAGCATGACATTCCCACAAGCAATGTTTCAATGTCTCCATCTGACAACAACAATAGATGCATGCGGTCGGTGCAGCTGATTGTTGCAACCATTGGCCAATTGGCAATGCTCTATGTATTACTAACCATTGGAAGACATTTCTTTTCATATCTTGCTTCCTTTTCCATAATGTTCCCCAAAACTTTGTTAGGAATTCCGATGTGATCCCTTGGTGGTTCCAAAATTGACTAGCTCGTGGTGTAGTCCTACGTTGAGGTGCCAAAATGTGTCGTCCCATCTTAACTGAATACTGAAAAAAACCATACCTTTTTCCCATACGATCAAACGGATCTTTCCACCAAAATTCTCCCGGATCCCATTGCAACCTTATCAAAGGTTTCTTTTCAAAAACTCTCAGTTTCCAATGCTCCTTGACCGCCTCAACTTGTGGGTCGATGAGCCACTTAGATCCGTCATAAGCAAGGACCCTTATTTTAGAAAATGTAGCATATTGCAAGATCTTTGTTTGTATCGTTGCACTACTTATACTGCCATCTTCCTCCACCTCATAGTCTTGACATCGTCCGCAAGACAAATGTCCCCTTACCCCCACTAGCACTTGAAGCCTCGTAAATGCTCCTTCCCACTTGGGAGGGTTAAAGGACCATATCGTAACATCAGAGTGCCCCAAAACTGACTGCACTTGGTCCCACATAATCAGCCCCCCTCTCAAGGAAGACAAGAATTCTGATCTGTCATTTATATTCAGAGTATGAAATGATTTCCATGCATCAACGGACGCTCCTGGCCCTACATCGAGCTTGGCCCAATCCAATCGCGTTCGGGACCCCAACATGTGCCCTGATGGCAAACGCATATTCGGATTCCACACTAAGTTTTGTCTCAAGTATTCCTCCTCACATGTTGGTACACCATGTTCCAACCCTTTATGTACATGCTCCCATGCTCGTAGAAGACCATTAAAAAATTTGTCTTCCCAATTCCTAGACATAACATGTTTCTTGTCTGGTATAAAAATCCACCTTATGCTATCAGCCCATAATCCACCCATCGACGGAGCACAACTATACAATCTTTGCATAAGTAATTGCTTCCAAGGAGCATGTCCTGGTAAAAGGCCACGAATTATTAGTTTTGCTAACAAGGCCATGCATTGGTCTAATGGATCTATAATCCCCAAACCACCGTATTGTTTTGGGGTTATCAATGTACTCCAAGCCACCTTCGGTCTTACATGACTCTTATCTTCCCCAGCCCATATAAAATTCCTAACCAGCCTTCGAATTTGTCCAATGCACGATTTTGAAAAGATCCAAGATGAGGCTATATACCACACCGTAGATAGTAGCACATGGTTGGCAACTATCACTCTACCGGCCAAAGATAGTTTAGCATGACTCCACAAGAATAATTTTTTCCTCAAAGTTAATAGTAATGGTGCAGCATGTAATTCTGGAACCAAATCAATCCCAACCTGCACTCCAAGATATCGAACCGCAACTCCTGTTTGAGTCCATTGGAAAGTATGATGCGGTGCCCAACAAGGCGGCGGCTCCTTGCTTACCCAAAATGCAACAGTTTTCTCCCAATTTAACTTAGCTCCAGCCGCTATACAAAACTGTGACAAAGCCCCTTGTACTTGTTGCAAATTCGTTAGAGTCCCATCCACATATAATGCAGTGTCATCTGCAAATTCCGAGTCCAATATATCTTGTCCATGCATTGGCATTGCCAAACCACGCAAGCCTATAGATTGTGATGATATAAATGCATGCATTGCTTCCGCAAACAGAAGGAACAAAAATGGTGCAAGTGGACAGCCTTGGCGAACTGATCGAGTAATGTTAAAACGAGGTCCTACTCCACCTGCCAACAACACCTGACTGTGTGCATTTCTATAATGACAAGAAACACCTTTAATCCATGTCGTGTTGAAGCCCAAGTGATGCATAGTACCTTCCAAAAAATTCCAGTCAACCCTATCATACGCTTTCTCAAAATCTAAAAGCAACACGGCTAGATTTTGTTTGTTTTTTACCGCTACTGCAGTAGCCTCCCAAAATGTAAAAACATTATCCATAATACTCCTTTCCCTCATAAAACCAGTTTGCGATACATGAATTATCTTTGGTGATACCTCTTGTAACCGAGAACTAAGCAACTTTGCAAATAGCTTATAACTAGTAGTCAAGAGGGTGATTGGCCTCCACTTACGAATATCTTCTGAAACTCCTTCTGTTTTAGGTATAAGATAAATAAGCCCCTCAGATAACGACATGGGCATCTCTCCACTTTCAAACATATGTTGGTAAGCATCTTTTAAGTCTTTCTTCAGTATCCCCCAATATTTCTTGTAGAATTTAGGTGTAAGTCCATCCACTCCAGGACAACTATTGTCCGATAAAGAGTGTAGCGCTTGTTCCAACTCCAATTCTGTAATAGGTGACAACAATGAATCTTGCATTGCTTGAGTAACCTTGGGTTGAATTTCCGCCCAGACCTTCATTCTATTTTGGCTTATCTCCTCAGAGATAGGCTCTTCTGACAAAAGGGTAGCGTAGAATTTCGTGGCAATTACCCGCACAACATTTGGATCCATTTCAAGTTCGCCATTTTCATTCCGCAAACAACAGGTTACATTAGAGACTCTTTTGGGGCCTTTAATATTAAAAAATTTGTACATCTATCCCCAATTTGCGTCCATCTTGAAGCAGAGTTGTGATACCTAAATTGACTATGACATTCTTCCATATGTTGAACTTGTTTTCGGGCTTCTTCAAGATGTGAAGCTATCCACGCACACTCTGGTCGACCCTGTTGCAATCTTTGCAAAGATATCAATCTTGCCCTCATCCCTCTTTCCTTCTCCAGATATTCCATATATTCAGATCTTGATTTTAACGCAAAATATTGTGATATCTCCGTCAAAGCACAAGCCACTTTGATTGTAATGGGAGCATCCATATTATCTTTGTTCTGCCAAATATCTGTCACTTGATTATACCATCTATCATGTAACATTACTTTTTCGGGTATCCTAAATCGTATGGACTCCCTTTTCGATTGCCCAAAGGTTCTCAATATAACATGAGCATGATCAGAGAAAGTTGTGCCTGGCATAATAGTGATATTTCCCCCATTTAAGACAAAGGCCTCCCCCACATAAAATCTATCCAATCTTGAAAGATTGGTTCCAGCTATTCTCCTATCCGAACGTGAGAAACTCAAGGGATTCTGAGATCTATAAACATTAGGCATATGCCATGCATCAAAAATACTCAATTTCAAACACATCCGTTCCCATACTGCTAATTCCTCCCCATGAATTGTTGAAACACTCCCACCTTTCCTATCCTCTGGGTCCTCAAGCATATTAAAATCCCCTGCAACACACCAATGAGACACATTTGGTAATGCATTTGTAATTTCACACCAAAAGTGTTTCCTAGCCGATGCATGATTTGGCGCGTAGATATTCAAGTAACCCCAAGTTGTATGTAAATCTTGTAATACAATATATTGTGCTCGTCCTGGCACAATGATCTCTTTGCATATAATACTTGATTTCCAATGATGTGCAATTGCCATACACACCCCGCCTTGTGTACCACTAGTGCCAATAGCCGGGGACCAAAACATCTCCCAACTACCAGGTAATATAGTGCCATAGTTCCTTATTCTTTGCTCATTCAAATGATGTTCTTGAAACATCATAATGTCCAACGATCCATTCGTGAGACACTTTTGTAATTCCTGCCTTAACCTACCTCTATATCTTCGGTATAAGGGACCTCCCAAGCCCTGAACATTCCATGTGAGGAGCCTCATCAACAATTGTTAGAGGCCGAACCGGACCCGATCCTACGAGTCTTAGAGGATGGTTCCACGGAGCTTACGCCACCCCCATCTCCCATAATCACCATTTGGCTTTTGAGTATGTCACAACCTTCTTTAATGAATCTCCAATGATGATGGGCCCGAGCCTTGGCTTGGCTTTCCGGCACATCATCTTCATGAATATAAACATATCCAAAATCAAACAATATATCGGAAGGTACATCCAATACAACATGCTTGCGGTTCATTGCATCCAAATACGGAACCACTAAACAACTTGCATTCTCTAACCCCCTCAATATTGTTTCCCCCAATTGAGGATTTTGCACGTATTTGGCAAAATACAAAACTTGTCCTCTCATGGCCAACATAACATTCGGTTGATTCCATATGTCATTTCTCTCATAACCACATAATGGAAAGGAATAACCGACCAATGAGTTTTCCACTTGTTTTTGTCTAAATAAAACATGGACCCTTATTGCATTGGGTTCATGAACATCTTTAACACCCAAATGTTTTGTGAACTCATGCCCAAAGGGGGCTGCATAATCAAGTATGGAAAAGCCACCATTTCCGGTATCCTCCTTCAACATCCCACATGTTCTTATTGTGATCGCATTATCCAATTTTTGTGATTGTATTGTTCTTTTTGAACGAAATGTTTTTGCCTTGACACATCCATCATTTGGTTGGGTGGTACTAACAATTTTCCCCCTTATCTCAGTAGTGGATGTTGGTTGTTCTTGTGTATCAATTTCTATGTCCAATGCATTATACGCATTAGGGGTGAGACACGTCTCTTGCATAGGCACCGTACGTGTCTTGCATCCATGTTTAGCCTTTACATTTATCCATTGAGTGTCTCTTGTTTCCCCTTGTGCCCGTACACCCATACAATCTGAGGCTAGTTTCTCTTGACATTTATCTGCCTCATGCCCTTCTTGTTTACAATATTCGCAACAACGTTTTTTTTCCCCCAATTTAATATTTCTCCTTGGGCAATTCTTGGCTAAATGTCCCATTTGCCGACAATAGAAGCATTGTCCAGGGAGCCCGGCAAACTCCACCTTTTGTTCTATAAAATCCCCTTCTTCATTTGGTAGCCTTACCTTTGTCGGTAAGTTTTCGAGTGATTCTACCAAGATTCGGGCTGACGGAAATCCTGACATTTTACTTAATCGCATAGCCATACTTTCTTGGACCCTCACTACAGTTCCGATCCTTGAAGCTATTGCTTCAAGCATCGGTAAATACTCCTTACGTAATCCCAGGAAGACAATCGTTAACGGAAATATTCGATCTCCTTTCCGTATTGCCTCCACCGGATTAAAACCTTGTTTCCAAGGCATCACAAATGCACGGGCACCTCTTACATCAAGAGGACTATGCTCCAACATTATTCCCACTGATTCGATTGTATCCAATTCCACATGATAAAATCCTCGTCCCATGAATTGGACATCTATTATTCTACCAATTAATCCATGCATAGATGCTTGTAATAAATCTTTACACTCACCTCTATTCGGCCGAGCTCCCACCACTCTGCAGATCACCGAGAGTTGAGTTAGGCGCTGAATCTCTGATTTGAATTCAGCCTCTTCTTCTGTCGAGAATACGATCGGTAGAGGCCGCTCCTCAGATTCTGTTGGCGGGGCTGCTTCTTTAGAGTTCCCCTGTTGTGTCGTTGAGGTGGCTCTCTGCTGCGTTCTCTCTCTTCCCTGTTCCTCCATCTCGTTTTCAATATCTCCTATACATCGATACAAAAATGTACATATTGTATTGTAATGTATTAATTTCGTTTATTGTATGTATGGCCTATGTGTATGATTGTATATGTTATGTGTGTGTGTGTGTGTGTGTGTGTATGTATGTATGTGTAAATGTGTATGTGTGTAAGTGTATATATGTGTATATAGGTATGTGTGTATGTATGTATGTATGTATGTATGTATGTATGTATGTATGTATGTATGTATGTATGTATGTATGTATGTATGTATGTATGTATGTACGTGTATGTGTGTGTGTGTGTGTGTGTAAAAATTTATGTGTTGGTTTATGTATGTGTGCATTATGTATGTATGATGTTTTCTTTTTGGAAAAATATCCTTTCATTAGTTATGAACAATTATTACAATAAAAACTGACCTACCATCAAGCTACCATTGATCTGGTGCATTTTTCCTTAGGTCCCATCCCTCAAGGATAAATAGTATGAAGACTCCACCACTCCTTAACCAAGTTATGTGATTGGTGGTGGGAACAACCATACTGATGGTGCTAAGCACCCTTTAGGTCTTGAATTTTGTACTGTGAGAAAAGGGGCTTCTTCCAATAGGCAATAAATTCGAGACGTTGCAACACTGCAACATCTGTCTCACCTTTAATATCCTAATACCACCCTTTCAAGGTATGTACCATCTCCATCCAGACATTCCGTACACTTTCCACTGGATGAATAGTAGTATTACCAAACACCTTAGAACACCTAGCAGTCCAAATAAACCACATTGTGGTGGTGCATAGTAGCTCCCATACTTCTTGCATTGTCTTTAACATGTAAGGAGCCTCCAGTTGACTTCGTCGCACCATTATTATCATTCCTCTTTGAATTCTAATAATCGTGTCATTTTGGCATGCCTCATACGGCCACGTCACTTGTGCCATTGTAGCCCATACTACCATACCCCACGAAAACTTGCAATCCCTAAACATATAGGCAAGAACTCGGAACACTCGTCTCCAAACTTGTTGTGCAGCATGACATTCCCACAAGCAATGTTTCAATGTCTCCATCTGACAACTACAATAGATGCATGCGGTCGGTGCAGTTGATTGTTGCAACCATTTGCCAACTGGTAATGCTCTATGTATTACTAGCCATTGGAAGACATTTATTTTCATATATTGCTTCCTTTTCCATAATGTTCTCCAAAACTTTGTTAGGAATTCGGATGTGATCCCTTGGTGGGTCCAAAATTGACTAGCTCGTGGTGTAGTCCTACGTTGAGCTGCCAAAATGTGTCGTCCAATCTTAACTGAGTACTGGAAAAAACCACACCTTTTTCCGCACGATCAAACGGATCTTTCCACCAAAATTCTCTCGGATCCCATTGCAACCTTATCAAAGGTTTCTTTTCAAAAACTCTCAATTTCCAATGCTCCTTGACTGCCTCAACTTGCAGGTCGATGATCCATTTAGATCCGTCATAAGCCAGGACCCTTAGCATATTGCAAGATCTCTGTTTGTATCGCTGCTCTACATATACTGCCATCCTCCTCCACATCATAGTCTTGACATCATCTGCAAGACAAATGTCCCCTTACCCCCACTAGCACTTGAAGCCTCGTAAATGCTCCTTCCTAGTTGGGAGGATTAAAGGACCATACCGTAGAGGCTGAGTGCCCCAAAACCGACTACACCTGGTCCCACATAATCAGCCCCCCTCTCAAGGAAGACAAGAATTCTGATTTGTCATTTATATTCAGAGTATGAAATGATTTCCATGCATCAACGGACGCTCCTGGCCCTACATCGAGCTTGGCCCAATCCAAGCACGTACGGGACCCCAACATGTGCCCTGAGGGCAAACGCATATTCGGATTCCACACTAAGTTTTGTCTCAAGTATTCCTCCTCACATATTGGTACACCATGTTCCAACCCTTTATGTACATGCTCCCATGCTCATAGAAGACTGTTAAAAATTTTGTCTTCCCAATTCCTAGTCATAACATGATTCTTGTCTGGT
>NW_028230917.1:0-23241 GCF_043228905.1 Azolla caroliniana | reverse complement strand
ATGTTGATGCCATCGAATTTGGTTTCGGTTGACGGAGCTCGGTTCGGAGTTGACTACGAACCTTGTTGGAGTGCAGCCGGTTGGCTCACCCGATATCGTTCTAGTCGGATTTGAACCCGAGTCGGTTCGGTTTCGGATATATGTATTGTTGAACTTGCTCGAATTGACTCCGGTAACTTGAGGGACAGAACCGACTGGTCTTCCCGAATGTTGCCGAGTCGGAGTGAGCCCGGTTCGATTCGGATATATATGCCGAATACCGATTATTGAAACCGATTATCTGGACCGATTCTGCTTCGGTTGACTGCAGCAACGAGAGAGACGGATCCAACTGATCCTCCCGAATGTCGATCAGCCAGATGAAGCACGAATTTGGGGTTGTTGTCTTAAGACCGATCTGCACCGAGTGGTTACAACGAGCGGCGAGCAGCGTTTGTTGACTTCTTCGGATGCCGTTTAACCGAGTGGAGCACGATCGTGTCAATGTTGCACAAGGGGATTTCACCTCGAGCGGTTACGATCACAAGGAACAGAGTACAACCAGCTGGCTTACTCCAAGCGAAAATGATCTAACGCGATGAGATGCAAGCCTCGTTTTTCTTCTTCTTCTCTCTTCTTCGAATGACGCAGGAAACCGAATGTTGTGCAGGCTGAGACGACGGCCGACAGCGGATTGAAGGACCGAATGCTGTGCAAGCTCTGATACCAGATGTTGGAGACAATGTCGTCAATGCGGAAGATCAAGTAGCATTCGATTCGTGCTTGAATACCTGCGTATGACAGTTTCTAGGTCGTTGCACAGAGAGAGAGAGAGAGAGAGAGAGACAAAAGACTCTTTATTTCACAAAGCAATAATACAACACCCAACCTTACAAAAAGGTTACAAGGTCACTATATATAGTGACCGACTTAGGGCAACTACCCTTTATGCTAATTACATAAATGGCCAAAACGGGATAGTGTGAATACGTCCATTATACACATGTATTCGACAGTTGGGCCATAAGGAAATACCATTTGCAATAAGCAATCCGGTACTATTGCACATTTGTAGGAGTAACTTCCCAAATTGGTCCAAATGCATATCCTCTTGCATCCTTGAGATATGTGGCATGAAAGATTCTTGTGAATCAAGTTGGAAACTTCTTGTACGAGCATTCATTTCACCAAAGACAATAACTTCCCCTTTGGATTTGAAATAAGCAATATCATCTTCTAGATTGGCAAACGGTTGATCTTTATCCAAACAAGCATAAAAGTTAGAATCTTGATGAGGAATGTAACATCCAACTACAAAAGTGGGCAAATCATTAGGTGTTTCTATTTTGAGCCATATGTAGCATTTATTTTCATCATTTTTTATGATTGACACATATTTCTCTATTTCCTTCTTAATCAAACATGCCACCCCTCCTTGTCCTCTTCTTTGTCTTGGATTTTTCTTCCATATCAAAGAGTGTACATTATAGTTTCCTAAACCTTGAATCCTTTGAGTATCATGCTCCCATGTTTCAACAAGAAGTGTGATATCCGAGTCATCGGTGAACTCCTCTATGCCAAATCCCGCATTCCATGGGTATCCATTGCAATTCCAAAAGCATAGTCGTAAAAGGCGTGGGTTAGTCTCATAGATCACGTGTCCCTATTTGCCTACATTTCCATCTTTAGGTACATCCTTAACCTTGTTTTTCAATCTTTCTTCATATGCTTTACGACGAGCATTTTGTTGTGAGATAGTACGATCTTCTCTCACAAAGCATTGTGTACCTTTGAGGTATACCCAACTATTTTCGAGTATGATTCTCTGCTTTGTATCATCTGTCATTGTGCATACAATAGGCCTTTCTCCAGAGCGAGTAACACCATGTTTCCCAACTCGGTGTGCCCCATATACATTCACATCTGACATCCCATAATGCATGCTAAAAAAATCACCAATGGCCTTTCCAAGGGATGCGGGTGTTTCCATACTCTCTTCTTTAATCCCACGGACGACAATGTTCTTTGATCGTCGTTCACGTTCTTTCAATTCTCGGACATCTATGCTTTCTATATTCTTCTCTTGATGCATCACATGCATATTAGATGAGTTTGATAACGCATCCCCACCACATATATCGGCCCATGACTTCGTTGTACATACATTTTTCATCTCACTTACATCCCGCCTCATTGTGTCCAATTTTTCTTCTTTTAATGCTTCCTTTAACTCAATCTTGTTAAGGCGCTCATTTGTTTCAAAAGAAGCTCTTTTACATTCTTGAATCTCTTCTTGAAGTTTTGCAACCACTTGTTTAAGACTTTCATTCTCAATGACAACACTTTGGAGCTTAGTATTCTCTTTCATTAACATCCTAATCTCTTCACCTTGCTTGTTTATGGTTTCTTGAAGAGAAATCAAGTGACTCATAAGCATTTTGTCCATTGCATTAGAATCAAGATTTGTTGGTGATCTCGGCTCATTATCAATCATACCCCCGAACTTTGCGGCGGTTTTATGAGTATTTGCCATTGTAGGGACAAACCCTACGAGAAAAGAGAGACAAAGAGGGAAGGAGAGAGAATGTACCTTTCACTCGATTTAGGGCTTCAAAATCTACCTTCAGTTTGAGGAACCGTGGGGCAAAGATGGCTACGGATGAAAATGCTCATAACTTCTCGCCACGCTAACGGAATTCAGTAAATGAACATTCTTTAGAAAGCTCTCTCAAAGAGCTTTCCAACGAGCTATAGAACGTAGAAAACGATGGCCGGAGTGAACTTACAGAGAGCTTTGAAAGAGAGAGTGTGTGTGTGTGTGTGAGAGAGAGAGGGATACAGAGCGATACTTTGTTGTAACCGCCACTATGCGAAGAAACAGAGCTCGAGTTCATTGCCTCCGAGTCTATGATTGTACCCCTTTCTCTTCATAGTGATAGTTCGGAGTCTGTGGGCTCCCGTGGTTTTTCCCTATTAGGGTTTTCCACGTAAACATCCCGTGTCATTTTTCCTTGTGTACTCTCCACTTCCCATTTCTGTGTTTGATTCTTATAGAAGTGTTTTACTACTCGGTTGTGGCCGAGCGATATTCCACGCATTTCTCTTCAAACTGGTATCAAAGCGAACAACACAAGAAATGGAAGAATCTTACAGCGGCATGTTCAAGCTCACCGGCTCCAACTACTCAGTGTGGAAGTCGAAGATGAGGGACATGTTGGTGGTTAAAGATCTTTGGTTGCCAGTTCAGTTCGGAGACAAGAGATCGAATAAGATCGACGCCACGGTATGGGAGGTGATGCACATGAAGACGACGACATACATCTGATGCTTCATCGACATGAGCCTGTACAACAACTTCAATGAAGAGAGCATGGCTCATGAACTCTGGAAGAAGATCGACATCATGTTCCAGCACAAGAATGTCGTTAATCGGGTTTCGGTATTTCAGAAGCTAGTGAGGCTCCGGTACCAAGACGGCTCCAATATGGAGGAGCTCATGAATGCCTTCCAGGGGCTAATACACCAAGCAACCTCGTTGAAAGTACCTCTTGCCGATGAGGTACTTGCTCTACTCCTGTTCGGTTCCCTCCCGGATAGCTGGGAGACGTTAGTTGTCACGTTGGGCAACGTTGGGCCAGAAGGAAATCAACTATCCCTAGCAAGAGTCAAGTCGAGCTTGCTAGATGAGGAGGCGTGTCGGAAAGACAAGGAGGTGATCTCCGACGCTAAAGCCCTCCTTACCGAATCGGAACGCGGAAGACAAAGGAATTGGAGTCCCCCGAACCGGGAAAAGTCGGGGACATGGTCAAAGTCAAGGGGAGGCCCACTTGCTTCTATTGCGGGATGTCGGGGCACTTCCAAAAGAATTGTCAGCATTTCTGGAAAGACAAGGGAACCGACAGTACCAATTTGAAGAAATCACCGGACCGAAACGGTTCGGATCAGCGAGGCCCACACCGGAAGGAGACGATGGCGATCACGGCAAGTGAAGAAGAACTAATGCTCATCACCGAGGAGAGTGAGTTGAACTTTGCCGTCGACGAGACAATGTGGGTTGTCGATTCCGGAGCGTCATTCCACCTTACCCCGGATCGGAAATGCTTCTCATCCTACACAGCCGGTGAGCACGGCTGTGTCCGGATGGGGAATGAAGGGACATGCCGAATTATCGGCATAGGAGATGTGTTGTTGAAGACATCAACCGGATGCAAGTTGTTGTTGAAGGATGTCTGACACGTTAGGAGGTTCGACTGAACCTGATATCAGTCGGTTGGCTAGATGATGAAGGAAGGCTACACAGGTAGCATCCGGAACGGTGTCATGAAGTTCTGCAAAGGGAGCTTAATAGTGGCTCGAGCCCAGAAGGTCAACACATTGTACTTGATGCATGCCCGGATATGCCGGGAAGAAGTGAACGTAGCATCCGACACTGTCGGTGAGCTGTGGCACAGAAACTGTGTCACATGAGTGAGAAGGGGATGAAGAGACTTGCCGAAGACAACCTCATTCTGGTGAAGGACGTGCAACTTGAGAAGTGCACCGACTGCCTGACCGGCAAGCAAAACCGAACCTCCTTTCGGTCAAGACCACCAATGAGACGCAATGCACCACTGGAGCTGGTGCATACCGATGTGTGTCAAGTAGACACGAAGTCACATGCTGGATCGCAGTACTTCGTGACGTTCAAAGATGACCACAGCCGGAAGCTGTGGATCTCACCGTTGAAGACGAAGGATCGGGTGCTAATCGTCTTCAAGGAACTCCACGCGAGAGTGGAAAGAGAAACGATTGAAGAACACACATGGTGCGGTTTACATGGGGGGAGGAAGAAGCTCGACGATTCCTTGAACTAGAAATTTCCTCCATTATAGAGGATCAATTCTAAAAACGAAAACTGGGATTACATGAGGGCTTACCCAAGAGGGGTTTCTAAAGCTTCTCTCTCACAGAATCGCCCCGCCTCCCTCCCAACTCTAGGTTCATCACGGTATCCCTCAATTAGCCCATTGAGAGGAAGACAATCCCCCAAGAGAGAACTCGATAGTGACCCTTGGAAGTGCAACCCTCCTTCCTAGGTATGAATCACATTCATCCCTTTATGAAAATGTGATTCAACCACCCATCTTTAAATTCCTACCTCAACGTCCAAGAATACACATCTTTCTAGAGTCATATATATCAAGAAAACCACTTCGAGAAGACGAACTTCAATCATATCCCTTGAGGCTTGCCCATTCATGCCAAAATGGTTTATGGTTGTTTCCTAGAATTTCATTGTCATCTCTTTCATTGGCAAGCCTCAAACTGTTGTCCATCATGCTTGGCTAATGACCTAAGGAGCTCGAAGACAATAGTGTTAGAGGTCAATCATGAAGGTTACCTAAAATACCGTAACTACCGATCCCAACACTTGACTAAATATGTACTCTTCTCATCATTGTTAGGATTACGACACATTGCCAATGACAACAGGCAATAATGCAAGCAATTGGGTCGTCTCGTAGTCTACCAACTTGAGTTACATTCTCCAAGATCGATGTGGTCTTATTGTTGGCTTTGCATACAACGGGTTTCCCTTCTTCTTGATCATCAACCCTAACATTTTGAGACATTTTAAGAAAGAGTTGCACTAATTCTAGTTTTAGAGCTCCTCAGTTCTGCCCATAGACCGGATTATATATATATATATAAATAAAACTTTTGACAACAATCTATCTTATAGTCAACCCTTTATATAGCATTGTCTCCCAAGGCCTTTTAGGTGGACCATTCTTGTCATGCTCTTCTTGATTGGGCATCACCCATAATTGGAGAGGCATGTACCATTCATTCTTCTATTATAGTGGGAAGATAAAATCGAGGGCCTATTACTTAATAGGCTCAAGTAGGAGGAGGTAGGGCATCTAGGCCTAAGGCATAACACTCGTCACATGCATTAGGTGAAAGTCTTTTTGCACCGTGGACCACCATAAGCTGGTCTACTTTAAACTTTTCAAGTTGTGTCATCATCAATGTAAGGGCCACTAGAGACCTTAAGGCCTTTCAAGCACCAAAGTCTCCTCACGGTGAGAAATTTCCTAGCACCAAACACCACCAACGCCTCCATATTACATACGATGTCATTAAGATAATTATAGGTACACACACACACACACACACACACACACATATGAACTTACCTTAGCGATATGTTATGCTATCAATCCAAGGTTGTAAATACACATATATGACAATCACCTCACTTAAGCTACATGCCACATTGTCATGTCAAACTTACAAGCTCATGAGCATTTAAATTATGACCCGATTGTTCCCTCCTTTTGTTGTCAGAATTCCACTCATTCCTAAATTTGCCTCCTATCTATTCACGAGGTCAAAATTTGCTCATATCTCACCATGCGACCATTAGGCAAATGCAATTGTTCAATTCTTTCATTACTATGCCGATTTAAATTCTTTATTCCTTATTCTAAAATTAGAACCTCGGCATTTATTGACAGATCATGTGCTTTCAGCTGGTTAGAATTACTATACACTGGGCAGCTAGGTACTCATATGTTTACTAGAAAGATCAATATGAGACGTATTTCTGATTTGATTCAGAGGTGTTGTCCTTATTAAGAATGAGAACCTTCTGACTTGATTTAGAGGTGTTATACCTCAGTTTAGTTTTTTCATTATCCAAACTTCACATCGAAACATAATGAATTAAAGACCTTATATATACAGGTATGCATCAGAAACCTAGTATAAACTGAATAAACAAAAATCGAACTAAAGGCTAAATGTCACATTGAAGCAATCAGGTATACATGTAGCAGCTATAGAAGCATTGTGATTCATCACTAAGCAAAACATTGTGCATTGTGATTCTTCACTATCTGTAACACAAATAATGAGCATGCTTAATTGTAGACAGGCACCATCATAAGGATTACTTGTGCTCTGTTTGTAGGGCTAGAGACCCTCCATTAGCTGAATGTACTACCCCATTGCTATTACTTGTATCTTTCTGTTTTTGGGCATGTTTAATCACACCCCATATTCTAATAGTGTGGTCATCGCTAGCTGATGCAAACATATAAGGATCCTTTGGGTTCCAGCTGACACAATTCACTGTCCCTGAATGGCCAGGAAGCACTTCTAAAATCTCTCCATTGCCACGATGCCATATGTACACCTGCAAATCCACCAAATACATATTATCACTTGGAAAGTAATAGCTTTATATGTATGTATGAGCAGTAGGTACACATTGAAAGCACATTCAAAAGCACCACATAGTGCAAAATGCAACATTTATTGAAAATGAATGCAGCCAAGATCATAGTTTGCATTTGCTTCCTTTTGACAGGGAGTTGCAAAACCCCTCTACATTATTCACAATTGAGAAAAACACTGTTGGGTTTTTACTAGAATACCCCTAAGATCCCAAGAAATTATATTGTATAACTAGTGTATATTTTTGAGAGCTGAGGGGTACTTTCATCAATAGCCAAATGAATTTGGGGTGTTATTTTCAATTCTAGTAGGTGGGGCAAATAAAAATATTGTAAAGAGTGTGAACCTGAGAATCTTCGCTCCCACTCACGATGAAAGCTTGGTCAAACCCTCCAAAGCAAGATCTGATCACATAGCGTGTCTGACGGTGCCCTTTGTACTTGAACAAAAGCTTAGCATCATCCTTAATATCCCAAAGGTGGATTTCCTGGTTTGTCAAATTCACGAGTAAAGAGCTTCCATCTTTCGACACAGAGAGAGAAGTGATACGTTCCACTTCGTCAATTACCCTTTCTGCTTTAGTTTCTAAGTTATACATCCTGATTTCTTTGTCAGCAATGCAGATCATATGTTTCCCATCCGGAGACACTGTCAAATCAATGACACGTGGAATTCGAGGCCCCTTCCATGAATCTACTTCTTTGCCTTCAATATCCCATATATATATGCATTTATCCACCCCTCCAGATATGAAGTTCATTCCATCTGGAAACCAAGCACATGCAGTGAAAGTACAATTCAACTTCCCAAAAGTCTGCTTACAATCGCCAGATTCAACATCCCAAAGTTTTAATAATTCCTCACTGCCACAAGTAAGAATCATTCGATCATCTGGACTCCACGCAACAAAAGATACCTCTTTTTGATGGCCTGTTAAAGTGTACTTCAATTTCACATTACCATTCTCGACAACCTGTCCACAGAAAACCCATTTACAGCAGAGAATGAAAGAGTACTACAGCAAGTAAAATCAGCATAGAGACAGCATATAACTGAAGCACAAGATCAAAGAATGCAGTTAATTTAAAGTGATGGGCATTCAGCATCTGGTAACACAAGTAAGATATTCACTAGTTCATACAAAAGAAGATTAAGCAAACATTACCATATACATTATGTCTTCAATGATAGATCACCCAGGAAAAGAAACAAGCAAAGCATGTGATTCATATCACAAACCGTTATTATATTCCAAGTCATTTAAAACTATCACTAGATTCCTAACAAAGTGAAACTGATAAAATGATATAAAGACACGAATTTCGATTTTGGTGTCAATGACAACTTAAACCGGTTTTATGTTTTCCATGAGTTCTGTGAATTTTTCCTCTACTTCCCTGTCCCATTCCCTCACAAATTTCAATGTTTTAACTTAACATTTTTAGAAATTACATGAACTCTGTGTATTTTCAAACTTTACACATTTCTATGAGACATGCATCATATGTATATTAATACAATTTTACATGATGCATCGACATAGGGCATACACGCATTTACATGATAATTAGAAACATATGTCATTCTTAAATTTGCGAAGTATTAAATTTGTAATATTCCTTTGAATCATTGGTAATAATTTTAAAGTTTTAACTTGAAGTTACATAGGAAATTGCAAAATGAAAGTACACAATGATCACATTTTACTTGAGACAGTTGCAAAAGAAAATAGAGTCAAATTTGATTGAACTGTTTGATCATATCACACAAAACATTAGGAGTGTATCAATAGGAAGCTTCAATCATATAATATTTTTCATATTGGACATAAGAGTAAAAGAAATTATTGGTACACGATTCAGGATTAATTGCATACAAAATCAAGAAGTGGGGGGGGGGGGGATGTAGTTAATCTATAATTATGTAATGAGGTGACCATATTGATGCATTCTTCATGCAGGACATAGCAGAAGCCAGTATATCTGTGAGTCTCTGACAATAGAGTTTATCATACTGTACACATTCCACGATGATTATAATCAGCTATATAATCCATTTAGTTGATGGGTATATTCACATTCTATGAATCACAACCTTATGGAATATATCACAAAAACCTGACCTACAGCATTCTACATCTAGATACAACTTTGCTCATCCTAGCACTACTACTCTTAATCTGCATGGAGGCAATGCTTTACAATAAGTGGCACGTAGCTCAAGGCTCAAATCACAAGGATCTAGCATAGATTATCGTGAAAGGCAAGCTCAAGTCATAATTGCATCGAAATGGAATGCAGCATTATTCTGCAAACATGAAGGGGAATGTCAATCTACAATTGGGTGAGGTGAGAGGAAATGTTTGGAAAAAATGCAAACCTTTCATGAAGTGTAACTCTTGAAACAAGCTTACCTTGTCTATATAACTAAGATGATAGATACCCTGGTCAAAATTATGAACTTTACGACATCATAATATTCATCTCTTTTCCAGCCCGTTCCTCATTATTTCCAACTGTTCCAGCCATTTACAATGAATGTTATTCCAGAATCCAAAGAATATCATAGATTTGCTTCCCTGTCTAGATAGGACTCCTCCTAGGGCATAGGCAACATGCTCTGCAAATCTTGATTGTTCTAAGGTCATTCCTTGAGTTTGATTTTCATTATATAAGTCTGGAGACCCAGTCACATGTCTATAGTTGAAGGACTTTCATGTTCTGGTAATATCTATGAAGATCAAGCTTATCTTGATATTTTGGTTATGGCTACCAGATTGTCGGGACTGCCAGATTTCCAAGACTGTCAATAATCAAGGTCACTGAAATCATTGTATGATCTGGTATATGTTAAGGCACTACTGTTCAACATCATAAGTGAAACCTCACAACAATTTTCTGATTAGCACAACTTCTAGCATTGGAGGATTCAAATTATGCTGATGTTCTCTAAGAGAACCACCAATTTCAAATATTGGAACATCACTTTTCAAAGGATTAATTGATATAATCCTGGAAGAGAGACATTTCCTTTGGAAGATTTGTTCTTTTAAGATAATACAGCTATCAAAAGGAGTGAAGGGCAAAATTTCCATCATTCCATTACAACTTCTCAAGTAAATCACATTACTACAAAGCATAGTTTCTTTCATACCTCCCAAATAATTGCCGTGCAATCTTTTGATGCAGAGGCCAGGTATCTCCCATCATGAGAGAATTGCAAAAACCAGACCTCATTTGCATGAGCTTGCAAAACCTGAGATTTTGACATGAATTGACGACTTAGAATCTAATTCTTGATTTAACATGAAGCATTTTTAAGAAAGCACATGAATTTGAGTTTGAAGACCTAAATAAATCTCAAACATTAGAAGTTATCTCATTTCCTTTACTGCTCTTTAATATAGAAATATATGGACAAGTTGTCCTTCGATAATTTGCAAGACGGTACTTCCCTTTATATAAGGTCCACCTCCAAACACAACACTCCACAGTAGCCCAAAACCTATCAGAAGTCATGTCACAAAGTTACCCATGCATCTACTGTATCATTGACCTGTGTGGGATCTCTGAGTTTACATCTTTAACGATAACATGGTATGCCTGTTCAAACTATTCAACCTTACCAATTGTGTATCAGTGTCCTGTGTGTTTAGGTATGTTACATTTGTTCATCAAGGCCAGACTCAGTAATATGATAATTGAGCTCAACCAAAGGGAGCTAAAATCAGCTATTATAAGGTACATATAGGTCGACCAGAATTATACTGGAAGCTTGAAGTCTTGAAGGAAAAATGTAGCATAAGTTATATATTAATGCACCATAGTCACGTGTCCAAAAGGCAAGCTTACTTGGAATCTATTCCAAGTTACACACAAGCGTGCCTTATGGAATCTTTCATACGTTAAAATAATTACAGTGGAGGAATATATGAGATTTTAGATACCAACTATGTGCTCCAACACTTTTTCACATGTCCAAACAATACTTCTTCCAGCATACACTCTGTTATCGATGTCTTATGTTACATTTTGCACATAGAGCTTCCATCATTCATATTAAAATGTTAAAAATATATAAAAACCTTTATATGGCATGGTAATCTTGCTTTACTTGGGAAGGGTGAGTGAATGTGTGAGTATGAGAGAGAGAGACAGACAGAGAAATAGAAAAAACTAATTGACTGATTTATATAAAAAAGGATAAAGCAAGACAAATATAGGCATCAATCTACTCTAATTAAGAAGTTCATCTAAATGTCTATGGATTTCTTCGCCACTTCATGTCTATGGATTCCTTCAAAAATATAAGATCAATCCTCGGCCCCAAATCCCCAAGATCTAATTAGTTTATAGAGTAGTAATGTGAGAAGACACAAAGTTTTAGACTTCTTGTATTCAGAACACAAAAGGCATTAACCTTTAAGGTACTTCAAGACTGAGATAATTTCTCCAACCTTATTCAAATTTCAATTTTTTTACCCAACACCATGAACGTTCACAAAGGACATATTGAATAACATTAAATATTAAAAGTCGATCACATAATATAGTCAAAAGAAACAATGGCAGGTCGGTTAGAGCTACTATTACAAAGTGACCATAAATAATAAATAGCAGTTGTAGCAATAAACATCAAAATACCCCTAACCTGTTTGTATATTTACTAGATTACCTTAAGTTCTCAAATATTTCGAGAATATCTTTATGCAGTACAAAATTTAAAACCATATAGACATATTCTGGTGGTATTGAAAACTTAGGGGTGTTTTGGTAAATATCCAACAAGTTAGCCAAAAAACACTAACACATAAGATTAGCAAATGAAGGCAAAACACTGGATGAATACCTGAACGGTTCGATTTGGAATTTGATCTCTTCCACATTTGTGGTCGTAGTAGAGTGACAATGGTTGCTCCATAGAATTATGAAAAACGCATGCTTTTCTTTGCATGATCAAAGCTTGCTCAAGAAGATTTTCTAGCCTCCTCTCCGGAATCATGACAGAGGGTGACACGAATTGTTGAAGTTCATGCAACAACCTTTCTCGAGGATTTGTACAAAATTTACCATATTTTCCATTAGATAATGATGACGGTGAAAGAGCCTCCATCTTATCTGGACAAATTAAGCAAGAAGCCAATTGGTGCAACCTTTCTTTCTTAATATTTAAAGGAGAGATCTCCAAACGCAGTGTTTTCAAAGCCTCCATGATATCATTCATTCGGAGTTGCTCGAAGAACTTTTGTTGAAGTATAAGACATGTGGCAGAGTCAAAGCTTGAGGGATCAAGAAGCAAAAGGCGAATATTTGCAATGCTCTCATCCCATTTCCCATCCAAGATCTGTTCTCTGAGCTCCGAAACGAGATAAGATTGAAGAGGAATACCCGATTCATCCTCCAAAAGATGAGCCGATCTCTTGTAGCCTAATGCATATAGAGATTGAGTGATGATTCTCACCATTTCTGTCCTCCTGAGAAGACCATTGGGCCCAACGTTTACATCAGATTCAGTGTTTTTACCGTTGATTTCTTCTTCGTTAATAGGGAGCATACTCAAACAAATGGGAGAAATTCGTGATGGATTTAATGACGATGATTCTGACATAACCTTTTGACGTTTTAATGGTGGGGGAGTGGTGTCATCTATTCCTCCCATCAAAAGTCACAGCTATGCCATGTGAGTGTAAAAGAGAGAGAGTGGGGGAGAGAAACAGGAAGAAGAAACCCTAAAAGCACAATATAGTGCTAGAAACCCTAAAAGATCGTGGTAGTCTGAAACCCTAGAAATGCGTTCTTCAAATTCAGTATCTTGATTACAGAGGATGAAAAGATGAGCCCGACCATAGGGGGACTACGGGAGCATCTCCTTTGCTCACAAATACGGTAGTAGATTGAGGGAGGAGATTGCAGCTTTCTTTTTTCTGATGAGAGACGGAGGCAGGGGCAGGCGCTGTCTGTCTGTCTGTCTGTCTGTCTCTCGCTCTCTCGCTATACATATATGTATCATGTATGTATATATATGTATGTATGTACATATGTACATATTTTATTCCCTATTTGCAAGAAAACGTGCAGGCAGCAGAAGCAATATAGCAATCAATCAATCAATACATATGTGTGTTATGTGTGTATGTGTGTGTTTGAGAGAGAGAGAGAGAGAGAGAGAGAGAGAGAGAGTAGGAGGTCATGGGTTCGACCCCTACATTCCACAGTGGCATCTAGTGAATTAAGAGATATGTATGAAGTATGTATGTAATAGCGAGGTCACAAAATTGGGTTTCGTACCCAATACGTTGTGTAGTGCTTGTGGTTGTGTATTGTAACAACTTACCACTAGGGTAAGATAAGATAATTAATTACGATGAGAGAGAGAGAGAGAGAACAGTTAATATAATTGTATGCTTTTACCAAAAAGAGAGAGAGAGCGAGAGAGAGAGAGAGAGAGAGCTTTCCGTGAACTTGAAAAGAAGGGTATTCCCAGAATTTCACAAAAGCCTTTAGGGGTGGGGTGGGGTGTCTTTGTGTGTTGGGTTGGGACACTCACACTAGATGGGGACATGCCTAGGCATGGCATGATTTTTGGTAAATCCCTCCCCCTCACAATCATTGATTGTGTCTTGCACAATCAACATATTTAATTATCAACAGCATTTACGAGAGAGGGACCCTAATATCTTAATAATTCTCTTGGGGCGCATTGTACCACCACATCAAAGGGATAACATTACAAGCTCATACATGTCCCTCTGTATCAAATTAAGGAAAGAGATAGACCTGATAAAAAATTGCATGGTTAGTCATGTGGGAACCATCCATGAAATCAAGATATAGAGAGAGGGTTACCAATCTTTTTTTCTTCCACTCTCCTTGTTCATGGATCCATCATCATATCATACAATGGTAGCAATGGAAATTTTTTATAAAAAGTCTTGCTCTTCTTAAAACAATCTTTCATGTTGATCACAATGTTATGCAACTCAAGCATTTGTACAGAAGATTCCGTAGTGAATAAAGAATAAAAGAAAAATGATGAATAAATTTCAATCCATGTTAATCATACAAGATTAGTTGTGTTGTTTTGGCGCAAAACGGCCTAATATCAAGTGGGTTCCAACTTGTAATTGCAGCTATTGTTTGATGTTGACAAAACATTTCATTTGACGACACAAGGAGCAAGAAGCGCCATGGAAACAAGATGATACAAGAATTGCCATGTAACCATAACAATTGTTTGATGTTGATAAAACATTTCATTCGATGACACGAGAAGCAAGAATCCTCATGGAAACAAGATGATACAAAAGCAAAAGGGAATATGCTCCTTTATATGCACGTAGTTTTATAAAGGTTTTCGTTTATATGGAAAATGCACTCATGACCATGAAGAAAAACAAATACAAAGAAGATACTTTTTAACATTTTTATGGATTGTATGAGAACCTTAGGGATTATATTAAAGCACTTTTTTAACCCATGCTTATGGATTGTACGAAGCCAAGCCCTAGTCACTCCTTCCTATTGTATGTGTGGCATCTGCGTTTACTTATTGAGGCATGGTCAATACTTGTGTGAGTAATCTCTTTGTTAAGTGTCATACATATTTGATAATAAAGCTTGTCATGTTATTAGAGAGCTTCTTATTGAGATTAACCTTGTTAATAGAGGTGAATAGGAGTTCACAAGATTTGGGTTACCGAAGGTAGCGAGTCAAGAGCGATTGATGCTCTCCTTTCAATATGAGCATAACTCCATACTTGATAATATTACTTATCGCACAACAAATGTTGATAACCAAGATGATGCAACAAATAGGAATGAGCAATCCATGGAATACCACTTAAGACTTCTAGGTACATTAATCATATGTCCATTAGTACATGAACTTTTCCAAATGCTAAGATTCATAAGGTGAATATATTATATAGGTGCACACTATGAATAACCATCACATGTCTAATACTCCTTATATTTGAGGATCAACTTGGAAGAGCATTTACTATTGATTATATTGATAGTCCCATGGTCAATATTGAGCACTACATGATGGATCAAATTCAACACTAGTAAGATCAATATAATTGAGTTCGCACGATACAATTATTCATGAAACGATAGTGTGGAGACTTTTGCGTTTGAAGGAGTTATGGCAAGCAAATATTATGGAATCGATCCGTAGTCAATAACTCAATAGTGAATTAATCATCCCCAAAGGTGATTACAATCTAGCTTTCAAAATTGACCCTTTCATTGCTTTTGAGTTGGGTTTGGTGTGTGCCACGAAAGTGAGAGATAAGTTATACACGTCAACGTATAACAAGAAGAGATGACAACACATTGATATATGTTGCATGTGCATGCAAGAAGACAAGACAACTCAAAAGTAATACTAACTGTATACATGTCCAAATTTATGCATACAAATAAGTTAATGTGCTTGAACTATTTAATGATACAACTAAACAAAGCACTAATCATGTAAAAGTCCAACGGTTATTGAACGCTTCTTGACCATAATCATCGGATCTCTCTTTACCATCAACCATTTCAAACTTGAAAGTTATTTGTAGAACAATTTAGCTATTTCTGCTCCAAACAAATTACGAACTTCCACTCTTTTGTCCAGAGACATGTTGTGCAATCCATCCCAGACCATCGTATAGACCTTCCCCAGTTAAAGCGCAACTAGCTTGGATATGCCAATCATGATGTTTTATACTATGAAGTGAGAGTGCGTCACTAATTTCAGCAGCTGTCATTGCACCTTTCAAGTCTTGTTTATTGGCAAAAACAAGCACAACAGCTTGCCGGAGTTCTTCATGCTGCAACAATGGAAAAAGTTCATCCTTTACGAGACCAATCCTTGCCCGATCTGTGCTGTCAACGACCATTATTACTGCATGTGTACCCCTATAATAAGTCGTCCATGATGGTCTGAGACTGTCCTGACCTCCTAGATCCCATACCTGGCCATTTGTGAATGCAAAATCAATGTAAGAAACGAAATACATGCAATACGCTGACCCTATTCAGCACTTCTTATACCTTAGGCTGAGTGTTACACAGACATTTGTGTCAATACCTAAATATAAAACTGAAGTTACTACCTTTTTGTAAATAGATCTGACCTTTTTTCTAAGTGAAAGTATTACATATCTGGTACGTATACACATGTGTGTACTTAAATATGCTAACACCGAGGATGGTATCTCTTGATATACCTTTATGATAGCACAATAGTCTGACCTTACAAACCTAAGAATATTTGAGTTGAGTGAATGGGAGAAAGATCCATTAATGAATTAAAGAATAAAGTAAAAAATAGAGACATGTAACATGAAAATCCACATTACAAGAAAGTGGATGGTGTATATTTCCATGCATATATACATTTACTAGATAGATTGTATCACACCCCTACTTCTGTCATCAGTGGTGAACTGAGGTACTTTGGATTCACCAAGCATGGATGGGAAATTGAGGTTAAAAGCATAGCATGGTAAACTTATAGCAACGAGATGTCTACACATTAGCATATATATTCCGGGCCTGCAAATTGTGTAAGAGAATTCAATTCAATTCAATGTCTTTACAATGACCCTCTGACACAAGTTACATCCATGTGAAATCTGATCAGATTTGAAAAAACAGTAATGTACCTCCAATATCTCATCCAAATCAACTGGAAAAGAGTAGCCTAGAAAAGAGTGGAGGCCTACTCATCAATTGGGAACAATGTACTAGCAAGCACAATCATACAAAGAATTTACAAACCCTTGGGGTTATTGCCTTGTGGGATTAAGGTTCCCCATACTGAGTGGTCTGGAACGACACATGATGGCACACAATGATGCTCCCAAAGCCACTCAACGCCTGAGAGGTGATGCTAATAATGTTGATGTTTGCTCTGTAAAAGTCTTAATCTGCCTCTTTAGAACTACATTCAGTCACTCTTATCCTAAAGATAGTCTCACGGTTAACTGAGTCCATGGATAAAGATACAAGCATCACTGATCCATTAATCCATGACCCGATATAGAGAAACACCTAATCTCATCATGAGTTCTTAGATATGCTTCTGCAAGGGTCTCTCACACTTCATGATATCTAGAAGAATATTGTCTCGACACAGTAAGCCAAAGTAGCAGATAGTGTATCCATGGAGTACTGATATTGTAAAAGCCTGTAAAAGCCTCCAATGCAGTCCATCTCACATGATACGTAGGCCTTAACCAAAACCCCCATGGTGTTCATGGCCATAAAATACCTTCCATCCATTTCCACCTAACATAAAACCATCTTAATCTAGACTGTGCCAACATATATTTAGTCTTTTATAGCAGATGTGTAAACCATAGCATGCTATGAAATCCCCTAGTCTTTTATATTCCTCTCATCGAAAAGACGGACCTCACAAACAATGCCAAACACTAACCCTTATATACATTTACAAGTCTACATACTTCACTATTACTTGCCTATTATCGTCAAGCCCAAAAAGATACAATATTACATACCAGTGAAAGCCAACTTGGCTTTATGCAAAATTCCATTCTTTGTGGTCTCATCGATATACAATCTGAAAAGAGTTAAGAGTGGAGATTGTTCCTTGTACCCCTAGTCTAATAAAACCCTCTGATGTCTGCAAACGCCCTACTATTGTCTCATACATGGCATAATATAGTACAAAAGATAGCAAAAGGAAGAATGGAAATGAAAAATATGAAACGGTTAATGAGAGGACAGCTATTAGTTACCTGAGCTACCTAATGCACATGTTAAACACACAATTTCAATTTCATTTAGATTGAATCCTCCTGCAAGAAAACACTTTCAGCAAAAGGAAAATAAGATACAGTTTTCTTATATACACAGCAGCAACATACTTTTAGGGTGGACTACAAACAACAAAAAAGAAGATTGAATCGAGAGGAGACGGAGAACATCTTTGGGGGGATGGAGTTACAGATATGGGTAGCAATGCAAGTATAGATACCAACGAAATGGGGTGTTCATATTGGACAATAGAGAGAGAGAGAGAGAGAGAGAGAGAGAGAGAAAGAAAGAGAAAGATATTTTAACGTCTTTTAAGAGGCCAAAATGGCCTATAAGACCAAACAAGAGATTACATCTTAAGTTCTCTCGCCTTGAGAACAACAAACCAAAATAAAAGAAGTATTACTCAGTAAATATAAAAGTAAATAAGATAAAAAGAGACAAGGGAATCTGGTTTTCTCAAGTTAGATATATTGCAACTTTTGTCTTGGAAATATCTCTAGCCTAGGTCAATCCAGAATGGAGAGGTCTCCAAAGCAAAGGAAGCACCTGCAATGGTGGGAGATAATGGCCTTTATCTGTCGATGACAAGGGTGCTGCGGTCGTGGTCCATGAGGCCGGAGCCTAAGTGCATGACAAATAGCAGTAGGAGTGATGGGGTTAGAGAGAGAGAGAGAGAGCAAGAGAGAGAGAGAGAGAGTTTTATCAAAAGGTCCAAACCCCTCTCTAAAGAGAATTGTCATTCCAAGCATTTTTGAATGTCATCGTAGATTGAACATCAAAAGTCTAACGGTTATACATCTCATGCTCACTTACATATCTACCACATCCTATCCCATGGATATACGCCTTAATATGTTCTCAATCTCTTGCTGATATGAGAAAGTATGTGTCACCAAGAGATGTACTCTTATAACATTATTTACTAACTTTTCCTCTTTCTTTCATTTACTTGTTCACTGGGGGGTCTTGAAATTGGCCAAGAAGATATTGCATCATCAATGTGTAGCAATTGAGAGCATCAACATGGTTCTCATGTTTGAACACATAACTTAGCCCAGAACAGGTATATAATCAGTCCATTACCATGGGGTTCCAATGTGTCCATAGAAGTGTGCATCCAATTGAATTGTGTCTCAAAATCACTTTAGGTTAGGTCATACATAAATTAACATAAATGTTAGGAGTGGAAACATCAAGGGGCTAACTTTGTTTCACGAGATCACACTTGGCAAACAAACATCTTTTGAGATAGAACTCCAATATAGTTTTAGAGCTAATAGTCATCATTTTTGTTTCTCTAGTTTTTTCTCATCTCTAACTCTTTTTCCTCGTTCTAATTAATCTTAATTGTTATAATCTATTCAATCTTGAAGTTTGGGATATTTTCACCATATTTAGCATGTAAGATGATAATAAATACACCATACTTTTGCACACAATAAAAGTAGAACTTTGGTAGTGAGGCAATAAATTCATCTCCAGATTTGAAAATAGTTCAAGATGTTCGTAGTTTCTTAGGTCTATGCTCTTGCACAATTTTGTGGAAAGTGCTTCTCTTTTGAAGAGTTGAAACTTGGCATCATGAGCAAGACCTGCCTTAATCAAACAAACCATATTTGATGTAGAACTCAAAATTCCGATCTAAAGCTAGGCAAAGAGTCATTTTAGAACGTCGAAAACTGTGGGTTCCAAAGTTACCATTCTTAGTGAAGAGTACCTTGGAAGCTCTACATGCAAGTTCTAGTTGTCGAAATTGACTTAAAACAAAATAAATACCAAAAAAGCAACCAGGTTTTCATTTTTCAGGAGCATTCAAATTTCATCAACATGAATTCAGTCTTAGTCAGTCCAAAATCCTGTGGATGTATTTCTTTGCTCATTGGTGGTTTGATTGGTGTTTTACTACTCCAAGACCTATTAGCCTTGGCAGCCAAGTGGTTTTACCACAAAGAGAAGAGGGGGGAAGAAAAAAGAATACAATGAAAGTAGCGGTGTCCTAAGAATTTGATCACTAGATTGTAAGAGCCATAAGGCATACCACAAGGAAGTTTTAATAGATCTTTGGAGGGCACCTCTTCTGAAGTGTAAATCTATCATGGACAGATATATACATATTCCTAAACATATAATGTTTTAGCAAAAGAATGCATTTACGTAGGTAGAATATTTACAACATAGCAGAATAGAAACAATCAAAAAATAAATCAGTGTCATGAGAAAGAAAGAAAGAAAGACTTTTTAAGGTTTATCAAGTGCCAAATTTAGCCAACGAGAGACAAGTCATATATGTAGCATCTGTTATCAGAAACTTTACAGAAAAAACTGTACAAGGACCGTAGTGATGGAAAATGAGATGTTAATAATATGACACCCGTTGTACAAGGATGGTGAGGTGTGACAACTCCCAGATCTAACAGATACCTATATTCCCCCAGGTAGAATTAAGGATGCAATGCATGAGAATGATGAGAGACATGCATGCATGCAAACATGCGTATACATAACACGCAAATATATGTAGGAAGTACAGGCAGGCAGACAGACAGACAGACAGACAGAGAGAAGGAGAGAAAGGAACCTCGAATCTGATGTTTTTGAAGACGACCTCTTCAACGTTGCTGCCGACGGTGGGCTGGGTGACCACCACTTCGCCGAGGTGCAGCTTGTAGAGGGTCGTGGTCTTCCCTGCGTTATCGAGGCCGACGACCACGATCTTGTACTCCTTGGCAGGGAAGAGGGTGAACCACAGCCGCGATATCAAGACCCCCATGCCTCGCTCGCTCGGATGCGCACACCTTCTCTTCTCTTCTCTTCTCTTCTCTTCTTCTGATCTTCTTCTGATCTTCTTCTGATGCAACGCTCTCGTGTGATAATTGCGTGTGCCTGCAGCGATCGCAGCAGCGATGGTGTCGTCGATGATGATGATGATGATGATGATGATGATATATCCGTCAGTCAGTCAGTCAGTCAGTCAGTCATAAGAGCAAATTGTTTATGTACATACATACATACATACTGATACATAATTTATTTGGTGGGTGACAATGGGTGTGTTCTGTTTGCCTCGGAGATATATACATACATATGTATGTACATATATAGGCCTAAGTAGCTAGCTAGCTCTTGGGCTGCTTGAGATATATGTACATACATACATACATACATACATACATGTTGTGTCCCTAAAAACAGCCACCCCAAAATCAACCCCAAAGTGAGTCATGAGGAACCATGGCACCCCAAAACGAGATAACACAAAGCCATGGAGTTACCGATCAAGATTGGCACAAGCGTTGGCATGAACATGAGAAGGAACAAGCAAGGTTGGGATCAAGCCACGCAAGCCCAACTGTCCCACGTGGGGTTTGGGTTGGGACAATCCCATTTCAACCACTAGTCCCAACCTGAGTTTTTAACCCAGTCCCAAGCCCAAACGTGATCCCAATCCTAGTCCCAGGTCCAACATGGCTTGGGACAACCTTGTCCCAACGGGGCAGTCCCACTTGGGACTGCTCCACGACTAGCCCTAATGGCTAGCTAAAGGCCTAGCGTCAACGACCATTCTTGGCTCAACGCTAGGGAAGGCCAACAACCACCTCATGGCATAACGGCTCGGGAAGTCCAAGAGTCTCGCTCACCCCATGGCATAAGGACTAGGGTAACCCAAGAGCCATCCTTAGACTATATATGGAGGAGCTTCTGCTCAGTTTTGTTCTTTCCTCGATTTCCTAGTTTACTCACTCTCTCCAAGGAGCTTGTAATAAAATCTTATTATAATTACTATTAGGTGTTAATGATAATTAATCCAAGGCAAGAACTTGAAACAAGGAAAGAGACACAAGAACCCAAGGCTGAGATAGAGACCTTAGGTTTGAGGTTGGGACCAAGTTGGAGGTCAAGATAAAGGAAGGGGAAACACAAGTAGTCAAGGTTGAGTCAAAGATCAAGACCGAGTTGGAGGTCGAGAAGGAAAGCATGATTGAGATTGTCCTGACCATGGTGAATGACCCGAACTTAGAGGAAATACCTCCAAACAAAGAGAAGCTTGAACCAATGATCGAGGAGGATCCAAACTCAACCATGTAGTTGAGGAAGAGCTCAACGAAGGATTGAGACAAGAGATCAAGACCAAGGTGGATGAGCCCACTCCATTTCTCTTTGTCTTATTTTTCTTCTTGTACTTCTTCAAGGAACCCCCTCAAGAAGTTAGAGATAGATGCAAGAGCTCCAATAGGAAGTGATCGATACTAGTTTGTATAATGAGATAATGTAAATACGTCCATTATATCACCATATTGAACACTTCAGCGTAAGACCTATCTAAGACCCATGTATTATTGGTCACAAGAGAATCATTGGAGGAAAATAATTTACTTCTTTAGGGGCAAACAATGATTGTATGTCACCCTAGATGGGGAGAGTGTTGGTCATGGTAGCCTGCATGTGTGTGTGTGATCATTGTTATAAAATACTTAGCATACAATACGCGTAGAATATGTATGATAAGCATTCTAGAATTATTCTACCTTTATTTTTTAAATGCTTCATTTTCTACATATAAAGTACGTTAAATGCATTTAGAATACTTTAAATATGTGTAAATACATTAAACACTTAAAATTTAATAGTTATTTAAAAGCAAAAATAATAAATAATAAATAATAATTCTTTTGTTAACTTTTTTGAAATGTTAAATAAGTAGAACACATTGAATACTTGGAATACGTGAAATATTATAAAATGATAGTTCTAAAACGTAGAATACTTTATAGTATTCTAAAACATATCCTAAACATCGAATGCACATTTTTTAACGACTATATGTGTGATAGGTGAGAAAGACCCCAAGGGTCTTAAGCTAGTAAAGATGGTCTATCGAGCTCGAGATGTGTGTTAACCTTGTAGGTATCATCATAGATAGAGATCTTTGTATGTAGGAAATTTAATCGGCACCCTTCAATGGTAAGAACCCTCGTATGCCCTTGCATCAGTAGAGTTATAACTAGTAAGAACCCCCACAGGCTATTTCATTGGTAGGTAACCTTTGTTGATACCTTCATGGGTAGGCTTTGTTGGAAGGCTTCATCTACTCTAGGCTTTTTCTCTAGAGGTTTCATCAATAGTTGGAATATTCAATAGTAGGATTAGGAAGTTTGGTAATGCCCCCCATAAGTTCGTGGCGTAGTCAGTCATAGGTGCATTAACATGGTTAATCGAAATGACACAACATCACACCAAATTATGCATAACTCATAAACACTGT
>NW_028230916.1:0-23255 GCF_043228905.1 Azolla caroliniana | reverse complement strand
AAGTAGAAAACCAGAAAAGTAAGTAACAACAGTAACGAACTGTTTGCCCTAAGTCATATTTATACACATATGACTTTCGGGCTATTTACAAATATAGCCTCAAGAGCCCTTGGCAAACATATTCACAAATATGTCCCCGCATCCGGATCTCTCTCCGGGTACATTCGTCATCCTGCTCCGTATCCGGGGTCTTCATCATCCGGCTCCGTAGCCGGGGTCTTCATCATCCGGCTCCGTAGCCGGGGTCTTCATCCGGCTTCATGCCGGGTACTCTTCATCCTCCGGTTCTGTAACCGCAACCGGGCTTGCCGTCATTCATCTCCGGACATCCCATCCGGAGGGACCGACATCCCAACATCATATGCATGGGAGCATCTATAAAAGGGTGGATGAAAAAGATCAAAGGGAGCGATGTATGAATCAAGAAATTAAAAGTAAGAAATTCGTTATCCAATTGATGTATCAATCTTGTTCTTCAAAACTAAAGTCAAGATTTCAATCTTAATCTCTTTCAATCTAAAGTCAAGCGTTCTATCTTATCTCAATCTATCTTAAATCCTTTCTCGCTAAAGCTAGTGCATACTTCGAGTCCTTCCGGTCCAGAACACCGGCGGTTCTGCCTCACAATCTTCACATAGTGACGGATCTTCACGACTCCGTTGGCCTGCGGATAATATGGTGTACTCTGCTTGTGCACCACCGCATAAAACGACATTAACCTCTCCACCACTTGTCCGAGGAAGTGTTTGCCTTGATCACTTATTAGTTCGATCGGACATCTGTACCGGCACCAAATGTACTCGTATAGGAACTTGGCCGTTCATGCCGCAGTATTGTCCCGGAGTGCCTTTGCTTCAACCCACTTCGTGCAGTAGTCCGTTGCAACAATAATATACCGGTTTCTGATCCTCATTGTTGGAGGCTTGAAGGGTCCGACGAAGTCCAATCCCCATTTTTGAAACGGCTCCAGTGGTAACACCAGCTGATGCAGCATCCTCGCTTCCTCTGTTGGTTGGCCCATTCGTTGACATAAGTCGCATTCCTTGGCATACCACATCGAGTCCTTCAGTGTTGTAGGCCACCATAATTTGCTTTGCCATATCTTCCTTGTTGTTGCGCCTCAAGTATAGTGTCCTCTAGCGACTCCACAGTGAGCTTCCCATAGAATTGTGTCCTTTTCGTCGCTCCGGACCTCTCTTCGCCATATACCATCCGCTCCCTTCTGGTACAACATATCTTGCAATAGACAAAAGTGTCAGCTTTGTACAGCCAACCATTTCCACTCGTCTCGATTTAACTCTTTCGGACGCAGTCCGGTGCTGAGGAAGTGATGCATGTTCGTCAGCCATTTGTCCTCCTTAGTGACCATCCCGTCCACTGTGTTTTCCGTTGTCACCCTAAACAGTTGCGCGTCTGGTAGTTCATCACGGACTCCGTCGCCTACCTCTCCGGATTCTAACCGGCTCAAGTAATCCGCTATTCAATGTTGTACTCCCGGCCTCTGGTAGATTTCAAATTTGAACTCTTGTAGAAGCAGCGTCCATGGTGTTAGTTTGCCGGTTAACGATGATTTGGAGACCAAGTACAGTAATGCCGAATGATCCACATGGAATGAGAATTTCCGTCCCAACAAGTAATGACGGTACTTCGTTACACTGTGCAGCATTCTTAAGGCTTCCCTTTCCATTGTCGAATAATTCCATTCCGCCTGGGAGAGCTTCCGACTGGCGTAGTAAACTGATCGGCACCACTTCAGTTCGGTGAGCTACATAAGAACACTAGCAATCGCAATATCAGATGCGTCCACAAACACATGAAATTCCTTCGACCAATCGGGGGGTTGTACCACCGGTGCTTGGGACAGCATTAGTTTGAGCGCATGGTATGCCCTATCCTCTAGTTCCCTCCAATGGAAGGGTGTCTTGTGTACGGCTGCATGTAGTGGTGTCGCAAGGTCGGCTAAGGATCGGAGCATCCGGCTATGCCACCGGATTTCTCCTAAAAACCGACTTAAAGCTTTGGCCGTCATCGGTGCAGGTGCTTCCAAAATGGCTTTAACTTTATCCGGGTCCATCGCAATCTCATCCTTATTAACGATATGACCTAATAGCATGACGTTGGTTACCCCGAATACGCATTTCGCCAGATTCAGACTTGGTCGGTAACCTCTGCATTTTTCCAAGCATAACTAGTGATGGTCAAGATGTTATCCTTTCTTGCTATACACCACAAAGTCATCTAAGAACACCTACATAAACGCAGGAATAAACTCCCCGAAAATTTCCATGATGATTCGTTGGAACAATTCTGGTGTCGTCTTTAGTCCGAACATCATCACGATCGCTACGAAGACTCCCCATTCGGTTACGAAAGTTGTTTTCTCCTGGTCGTCCGAGTGCATCCTGATTTGGTTATACCCGTTGAATCCGTCGAGGAAACTATACAACTCGTGCCCCGCCACCGCATCCAAGACTCCATCCATGAATGGAAGCGGAAATCCATCGGTGACAATGGTAGCGTTTAATTTCCGGTAATCTACACAGACCTAGATTTTTCCGTTTTTCTTAAGTACAACCACAATCGGGCTTAACCAGGTGGCCTTCTTCACCGGCCGGATGAAACTGACCCACAACAACTTATTGATCTCCTCCTTCACTTTAGCCGCATAATTCGGATTCATCCGGTAACGTCTTTGTGCTACCGGTGTCGTGTGGTTTTTCACACATGATATGAAAACTATGTAGAAAAATAATGAAATAATTATTTTAGATTAGATTAGTAGCTTGTTATAGAAAGATGGATGTACTCAAGAGCTTTAAAACGCTTTAAATCCATCAGTGACAATGGTAGCGTTTAATTTCCGGTAATCTACACAGACCTAGATTTTTCCGTTTTTCTTAAGTACAACCACAATCGGGCTTAACCAGGTGGCCTTCTTCACTGGCTAGATGAAACTGACCCGCAACAACTTATCGATCTCCTCCTTCACTTTAGCCGCATAATTCGGATTCATTCGATAACGTCTCTGTGCTACCGGTGTCGTGTGGTTTTTCACACACGATATGAAAACTATGTAGAAAAATAATGAAATAATTATTTTAGATTAGATTAGTAGCTTGTTATAGAAAGATGGATGTACTCAAGAGCTTTAAAACGCATTTCACTATATACAAAATGGAAGTTATGAGAACATGGAGTTTGAGAAGATAGGGAAAATAGAACTATGATTTATCCCACATAGATAGGAAACTTAAGGCCCTGGCTATATAAGCACATTAAGATCCATCATTTTTCATTTGTGCTAAGAGCACTTTGGTCACTTTGTCTAGAAGGATAAATGTGGCCAAGTTCCCAAAAACCGACTCGCAATAAAATGGAATTGGCTGGTTCTAAAACCGGAACCGGAACCAGAACCGGTCGGAAAGCAATCAGGAATCGGTTGGAAAGCAAACCGGAACCGGCCGGAAAGCAATCCAGAACCAACCGGTAAGCAAACCTGAACCGGTCAGGAAGCAAACCCGAACCGGTCGGTAAGCAAATAGGAACCGACCGGTATGCAAATCGGAACCAGCGAAATCGACAATCGGATGGTGTTAAAAACCAAGCGGATCCGAGAACCGGCGACCAAACGAGGCTGGACGCGGACTGGACGGATTGGATGGGCGGCGATCAAGACGAACAGATGATAGGATCGTTGGCTAATTAAAGTTAAGAAAACTAAAGTAAAGGTCATGTGGATAGTCGCATGCAACTAAAAATGGATGCAACTAAAAGTAGAGGCCATGCAACTAAAAGTGGACATGCAAAGTAACATGGAAGGCTATGATCAACGGAGAACTCCATATATATTCCATTTTTTTTTACACTCATCCTCTCTCCAAATTTTCTTTTCTTTTCCTTCTTAGCTCTCTTATCTTATCGAAGCCATATCTCTCATAAACCCTAATTTCCTTACGGAAACCAAAAACCCTAATTTTCTATATGGAAGCTATTGAACTCATAAACCGTAATCTCTTATCAAAGCCAAAAACCCTAAATTTCTATTGAATCCATATTTAGTTTCTTCTAATCTATTATTCTAGTAATCTCCATAAGCTAAACTTTTGTAATCCCAATTTTGGGATTGATTGTAATCTTTCTTTCTAATTGTTAATGAAAATTGTCAATCTTTCTTATTTCGGTTAATTCTTAATCTATTTGATATTCTTTGGTCGGTGGCCCCGGGGTCCTGCCTCAAGCTCACTTATCCTCGTCATATTTTCGCGACACCGGTTTTGCATACTTGCTCAAATGGATTTGGTGCTGATACAATTGTGGATCCAGTCCCCGCATGTCCTCATATGACCAAACAAATACATCCCGAAATTCTTTCAATAATGTTACCATTGCCAATTTCTCCTCCGGTGGCATTTCTTTGGCCACATGTACCAGTCTTGTTTCTTCCCCAATTCCTAAATTCACTTCTTCCAACTGTGATGCTTTCACCCATTGTGATACCGCCATCTCCCGCTCTTGGGCTTCTTGTGCTTGGCGCAGTTCCCGAATTGCGTCCCGATCCGGCTCCACACCGGCATCATCCGGGTGCACGATATATGGGGAGACCGCTTCGACAACGTCTACTTCAAACAGAGGGACTATCTTTAGTTTGTCCTCGAGGTATTGATCTATTTCTTCATCGGCAAGCCCTTCCAACATAGCATGTTCACGCTTTCGGCATACAACGGTGTTACTTCCTTGCTTGGGCCTGCATGGGGTTGTGTTGGTACTCTCACCTTAGTTTTCCCTCTTCGGAACGTAATATTGTTCTTCTGCCAGTTTTGTTTAATATGAGCAGTCCGTAACCATGATCGTCCCAACAACAAAGGATATGCTCCTTGCGCATTCAACTGGAGGACCACCGCAGAAATCCGGAAGGCATGGCCTCTGATTGTCACTTCCAAGTCCCGGATCAATCCGACCGG
The DNA here is from genome assembly GCF_043228905.1 of Azolla caroliniana. Taxonomy (NCBI): domain Eukaryota; kingdom Viridiplantae; phylum Streptophyta; class Polypodiopsida; order Salviniales; family Salviniaceae; genus Azolla; species Azolla caroliniana. Next base: position 18,294 of record NW_028230916.1, on the reverse strand, counting down.
TCGTAACGAACTGGTGTCCGCCATCCGGAGCCAGAATGGGCATGGTTCCCATTCTTGGATTCCTAGAGTGTCGCATGTTCATAGGCTTATTACATTTACTCCCGATCCACCATCGATAATTGTCCCCGGTACTTCTCGTCCTTTGATGATGGCGGTGATTGTTGGACTGCTCGTGTCAACCATTGTCGGTCCCTCTTCCGGATTTGAGAAGAACGTCGAAGCCAGTGGGGGGCTTGGTGGGGCCAATGTTGTTTAAACCATCGGTTAATCAAGGCCCTAATTGCAGCAACCGACCCAGTGGTAGCATGATCTAGCATTCTCGTAGTGCTTGTCACGTGGGGTTCTCCTACTACATCGTCTTTGTGGGTTCCTCCAATGTTTTCCTTTGCTCCTGTAGATCGGTGACATTTCGTTTGTTCGCTTTTTCGATCCATTCTATGGCTTGTTTTTGGATAGGTTCCTGAGCCTCCCATTCGGCCATCTTCCCTTTCGACCTGGTAGTGACTTGTTGGATGTCGGCCACCTCCGCAACCACCATGTTGACTGCCGACCATTTTTCGTTAGTCTTCACTGGACACTGATTGTTGTAGCGCCATCCTGCCGGCAATAGTAGCAATACACCTTCCGTGTATTGCTGGACTCTACTTTTGGCACGTTACCCGGCTGAAAACCGGATATTGCCTGGTTGGGCTCCTCTATTATTCGTTGTTCCAATTAAGCGCTAGTTATGCTTCTATCCGGCTCCCGTTGGTAATCCTTCGCCGGTTCCCGACACTCCTCTTTTCGAGTGTTCTGTTTTTTATTATAGCGTCAGTTGTTCCAATATCCTTGCCGGCGCCGATCATCATAGTCTCCCCATTGATCCTCTCTCCTCCGATTGTAGTTGGGAGAGTAATCTCGATCATAACGATCGTTGTTATAGTCTCGGCTTTGATCATTCCGGTCCCGGTCATAATCGTCTCGTCTATTGTTGTATTGAACGTCTTGTATCAGTTTGTAGCAATCATCTCGCCGAAATCGTTCTTCTTCGGCTTCTCGGTTGTTCCGGGTTTCGATGTGCCGAACTGGTGCAGTTTGCCAATTTAGCAGGTTGTATTCACAGTGGTCCATTGTGTGTGATCAGGAATGGCATAGCATGCACTGCGATCTCATCGTGCACTCTATCGTTGAGTGCTCGGGATTAAGGCACATCATGCATTGGACTGCCTGGTGAAACCGTAGGTCCTCTCCGGTAGGGAGTCTTCGTTGGAGTGCCCCCATCGTTAGCCAAGAACTATTCTTGTCCATTTCCATGACTTGGTCAATGACCTGGTCTATTGTGTTGGTCCGAAAATCTATGACTGCACACACTGTTCGGAGGGGTTCCCGAAGCGCCACCAAAAATACCACTTTGCTTCTTCTTTCGGCGGTGCTCTGGTGAGTTGACTATGCATTTCCTGGAACTGTATGACGAACTACAGAATGGTTTCTATTGGGTCTTGTCGTGTCGTACAGAATTGTCCGACAATTTCCCTTTGATCCACCTACCTGTGGAAGAATCGTAGAAACCTTTTCTTTAACTCTTCAAATTTGTCAATACTGCCAGGGAGGTGCTTAGAGTGCCATCGTGTCACCAGTTCCTCCAAGGTCATGCTAAATTCCGCTATCTTTGACCGCTCGGCCTCTGCTTTGTTCAGTCATTGGGAGACATGGTTCGCCTCCCATGTTTGGAGAAACGCGTATACGTGGGCTTCCGCATCCGGGTTATCCCGATATACTTCGGATATTGGTACGACATTGTGTCGTCGTCTTCTTGTGCTATCGAGGGCAGTGTCGGAACTTGCTCCTCCTGTTTCTTCGATGATTCAGGTGGTGGTGTCGGAACTCGCTCCTCCTATTCCTTTGGTGACTCGAGTGATGGTGTCGGAACTCGCTCCTCCTGTTCCGTTGGTGACTCGGGTGGTGGTGTCGGAACTCGCTCCTCCTCTTGGTGGTCTACGCTTGTCTTGTCTGGAGATTCTGGTTTTGTTGTCTCTGGCTCCAGTGTCGGTATGTGGTCCGACTCGTCTTCTGGGCTGTCTGTGGTATCGTGGCTACTGCGATAATTTGATTGGACACTATGTTCACCGTCTGAATCCGATTCGATGACTCCACTTCCTGCAGACTGCTCAGACTACTTCCTTCATCCGGGTGGTGGTTCTATTGCAATCGAAGTGACTCCTCCATGACCCGCCGAATCAATCTGGAAAAAGACCGATCCGACCAGATCTCCTCAGCCACCTGTAGGTAAGCCTCCCGCTTCCGCAATCTCTCGGTTAGTCTTTTTGCTCGTTCGGCAACTGGGTCATTCGTTGGCTAGTCATCCATCCCCCCATTGTTCGCTGCTTTCCGCAGGAATCATGGTTCCGGAACACTTCACCAAAGGGGTGGTACGGTAAGGAATGGGAAGACCGTAACACAGAACCGACCCTCTTCGATTGTTATCCGAATCAATTAGTTACACGCGTAGAATCAACATCATTAAGCACAGAACGGAAATAACAAGATAAACAAGATATGAAAATAACAACACTTCTCTATTAATTATCCATCATCGGTTACATCATATCCAGATCCTTTTATAGGTATTCGGTTGTGTTACAAACCTGTGCCAACCGGCAACTGGCTACGAACCGGTCCAGATCCGGATCGGCATACTGATTCTGGGTTCGTCCGTCCGATCTTATAATTATAATAATTAATTCTAATTACAACTCCCTTTATCCCAAAACCGACTCCCCCTTTCATACTTTGGCCTAACTGACCAACACAAAGGAAAAGATGAGAGAAGAAGCTGCAACATAAAAGACGAAGCTACTGGAGGATCGGGACTAGTTGATTGCATGTTCTCAAGAAGTGTTGACAAAAGTCCAAACAACATATCAAACTCAGCTAACAGTATACAAGATTCAATTAAAAGTGGCAATCCAGCAAATCAAGAGGCTGAAACAGGAAAAACAGGCCTAGGAAGAAAAGATAGAGATGGGCATACAGAGGATCCGGATAATTGTGGATAACCAGCAGAAGTAGATGATGGAGCAACTTGAAGAATGCTAAACTGCGATATGGAAGGAATGGTCGGCGTAGGCGGCAGAGTTACAGGTGCTCCGGGTGGATGCAAATAATAGGGCAAAATCTAGGGATAATTTCTACAAGATGGATGAAGAAAGCATCATCACAATTCAAGAAGAATTATCCGACAATTTTCAAGTAGTGGCCCAAGTACAAACGGATGAAATTTGGAAGATTTTGGAAGCATTTGAAGATAACCAACTACAACTAACACTGGACTTGGAGGCATATGAACGGGAAAAAGTGCAGTAGAGGAAGCAGCAGATCGGGGAGAATCAAGCCGATCAGGTTGAACTAACTGATGAAGAACAACTTGAGTAGCCAAGGGAGTAAGAGCCGATGCAACAAAGGCTGAATGAGGAGGACGCACCAAAAACCGCAAGAGATGAACAACAACGGGTGGAGCAGCCGGACATTCAAGCATAGCCACAACCGCAAACAGAAGAGGAGGAATTGACACCACAACAGAGTACGCCACTAGACAAAACGACGGACAATCATCAGAGTGTATTGGACATTTTGGAGGAGAACTGAGGGTGTGGGTTCGACGTGCAAGGCACTATCCCACAGGCGTGCCAGGTGTTGTCCAATAAAGCTGTCGAAGGAGTCAGAGGAGTGAAAGGACGGAGAGCCGGAGTTCGGACGAAATGTGAAGCGGATCACATAGAAACCAGATAACATTATAGATAAGAAGTAATTAGTAATGAATGAAACATTGTAATTAAATAGATTAAGAAAGGATTTTATGAGGTGCCAGATACGAGAAGATGTACCGATCCGGATAATTGCCTTTTTGTATCAGAACCGGATGCCTATATAATGTTACGAAGGCGCTACGGCTCTTCTATGTGCACAACAGATCATGATGTGTTGGATCGTTTAGTGCTCAAGACAGAAAGGGGAAAGGGAAGGAGGCTTACCTTTGCACAGTCCAAAAGCTTCTACTTCATTACACGCAGAGCTCAACTTGCTCTCATCCGTTTTCTATTTTCTATTCTTCTTCTCTTCTCTACTCTCACTCTTACTCTCTTTACTCTTCTACTTTTCTACTACTTTTTACCTAAGTTATAAGTGACTTATATATGCAACTAATTAGCTTTCTGTAGCTAAATAGCTGTCAGTAGCTAAATAGTTGTTTCACCTTTATGTCCACTAGTAGCTAATTAGCTAATAGCTACTATAGCTTATTTCTCAATAAGCATCACATACCTTTGTTGAGCTTGCTTCTCAACATATAAGAGGTCCGGATTGTATGGATTAAGAGCGAGTAATAGAAGTCTTGATCGTTCTATCTTGTGTACTTGCTTTATGCACCTTTATGCTTTAATCATACGCGTGTCCACTCATATCCAAATTGTGTACCAGATATTGTGTATTGGTTCCGGAGAACGTAATTAGATAATCCATAGTCTTTGTGTACGTAATTTCATCCCTCCAACTAGACCTTTAGATAGTATTCAGGAAGGGAATACATTGTGTTTGCGACTAAGTCTTAGTCCAGGATAAACATTGGTCTAACAATATCTCCATTCCCGTGCTTGAGGGGGAGTGCAGTAACACAACAGACAAAGTTGACAGGTACAATGCAACAACCAGATAGCAACCAACCTAAGGAACAATCAAAGTAGCAACCGAACCGACCAATCGACCGATGAGACAAGGAGCACAAAATAATCGGAAATCATACCAATTGTTTAGTCGAAATGTAATGGCTTTCACACTAACAGTGGACACACTAGGCTAGTTTTGTAAATAGTAAAAAGGGTAGTTGCCCTAGGTTAGTTGGCATTTATACCAACCTCTTTTGTAACTTAGATGTTGTTGGATGTATTTTGGTTGTAATTGATTCATTGATAATACAAGCTCCTTGTTGTTTCTCTCTCTCTCTCTCTCTCTCTCTCTCTCTCTCTCTCTCTCTCTGTGTGTTTGTCTTACACACACATACACATAGTTCTCTTTTGTTGCACAAGATCATCTACACCACTTCCATTTCTTTACACTTGTCTTCTCTTTATTTCCCTTGAAGGCCCTTGCATCTTATTCACTGTTTACTAAACATGCCTTTTTCTGCCCTCTCATCCCCTTCCTTTTAAAAAGAAATCTCAGAGACTGAGGTAGGAATATATTAGAGATTGATCAAGGTATTTCAAGAAATATGAAAGACTTAGTGGGAGATTGACTAGGGCATTTCAAGAAATCTCAAAGGCTTAGGTTGAATATCTTGTAGAAAGAATGAAACGATCATGGGTATTTCAGATTTTTTCCATTTATATTTTGAGAAATCTTCAATGACTTAGGTAGGAGATTGACTAGGGCATTTCAAGAAATCTCAAAGGCTTAGGTAGCAATATCTCATAGAAAGAATCATGATCATGGGTATTTCAAAAAAATTCCATTTATATTTCAAGAAATCGTGTAGCTTAGGTAGGAGATTGACTAGGGCATTTCAAGAAATCTCAAAGGCTTAGGTAGCAACATCTTGTAGAAAGAACAAAACGATCATGAGTATCTCAAAAAAAATCCATTTATATTTCGATTTTACTCAGGCCAAAGAATGTGGTATTGCCAAAAGGGAACTAATGCTTGGAATGGTGGTAGGGTGCGTTTATGACATGGGCATAAATGACCACTACAAAAAATGGGGGCATCTTCGTGAGCAACCCAAACATCCATATGTTGTTATTATTGATCAATAGGGACAAAAAATGGTAATGGAATCTCTCCATCAAACTTATCAAGAAAATTCTATAAGTTTTGATTTTGAAATGAATAACTATCCTAATCGAGGGAAGCATAATCTGGAACTTACCCATTTGTTTTGTAATGTTGTTGATATATATATATATATATATATTCGGTAATGCAATATTCGCCAAAAGCTACTTGTATATTTTATTTAGGAAAATTATATTATACAATAAGTATAACTCCTACTACTTATGTTTTTTTAGTCAGTATTTTCATTTATGTTTTTGTAACTTTCTGTTTTCATTTTGAAGAATTAATATCATTTATGATTTTGTAAATTTAGGTCTCACACCTTTGATGATCGAATGTCAACATGTTTTTCTATAACTTGTCCTTTGTCACTATGTATTTCATAAGTATGAGAGGGAGCATACAAATTTATCTCATACTTAAACTAATTTGTTGGCTCCATGTCATCTTTATGTTTCGGCCCCATCAGTAGAGGTACAAAAAAACAATGAAATGAGTGTTCAAAGAAATAATAATAAATGTCCTAGTTTGCCTCAAATTCATGCGCATGCACATAGATTGACCCATGCGTAATATACATGGTATTCGACATCTGCAATATTCGCGATATTCGAGAATATAAATCGGCCCCAAGAATATTATAAAACCATTCGTTTACATATACATGTAGCATAGTTCCTAATATTCGCGTATGTCCAATTTGGTGGACGTATGCGAACGTTTGCATACGTTCACGTATCATACGCGATATTCGTTTTGGATCCTTTTTTGCCTTTTTGGTTTTTTGGGGGGGGGGGTTTCTGATATTTGTAATTCGTTGCGAACAGAAGTGACGTCTGACACACACACACACACACACACACCCTCTCTCTCACACGAGAACTAACAAATCTTCTCTCTCTACAGAATCTAGATACGCACACTCAACTTTCAAGGACTGACAGAGCTTCTCTCCCTCACACAGACAAAATCCATAGCTCCTCTCTCTCTCTCTCTAGACATATACTCAACCACAGTCTCCTCACACATGCAAAACAAGGCTTCTCTCTCTAGACCACACACGCTCTCTCTCTCTCTCTCTCTCTCTCTCTCTCTCTCACACACACACACACACACACACACACACACAAACTATGTACACCGTATGTATATATCATTATATCTATGTACCGCATATGGATTTTAATCATACTCAGACCCTTTTCACATATGAGTATGATACGAATATTGGCATTTGAGTATGGCACAAATGGGACGTATGGCTAGAACTATGACATGTACACACATAAATATATGATATATACATATACATACATACATACATACATACATACATACATATATGATATATACATATTCATATACACACATACATATATGATATATGTATATACACACGTACATCAATAATTAATTAACTCACTAATATAATAATTAATTAATTCACTTAAACATTAATTGATTCACCACTATACATAAATTAATTTACTAATACATATCTTAATTCATCAAAAAATTAATTAATTCATTGAAAAATATTAGTTAATTAATTATTAATTAATTAATTAGGACTTTTGCTAAACTTAGCTAAACTTAGGGTTTCAATGAAAGTCTGAGTTTGCAGCAAAGAACAAGATGTAGGATTAGAATAGAGCATGAGAGGGAGCTGAAAAGAAAGAAAATTGTTGAAACTAAAACCCTAATTTCTTGGCCAAGAACAAGATGCAGAGGGAAGCGAGGGCAACATGCAGAGGGAGTAGGGTGAGGCTTCCTCGCTCGCTGCTCACTGTTCGTTCACTTGCTCATAGGGAAAAAATAGTTTTTTATTTTTTATTTTTTATTTTTTATTTTTTATAAAAAATTCAAAAAAAGAAGAAAACGAATACACTTACATGCATTTGTATTCCTATTTGTATGAATTCGTGGGGCAGGCCCCACGAATGCAAATATGTCAATCTATGCGCATGCATATTAACTATCATGATCCTTGAGCGTTAACTATCAAGAATGAGGATTATTCTTTACCCTTATTGAAGCTTGTTTTGATAAAGTTTGTGAGGCTATCCAATTTGATGAGATAGACCTAGGTTATGCTATCATCAAGTTTGCATGAAAATGGATGGCCACTACTCATCAATTAAGTGAAAACCCATGAAAGGAAATGCCACAAATGTAACAATTAAATCATAAACAACCCCACTTTTGGTTTCAAAAATGTTTTCACATTAAGGAGCCATAGTTCATTGATCCAAAATATATATACTCCAAGGTTTAAATACCACCATATGTTGGAAAGTGTTACATAATTGATGGAGTGATATGCACCATAATAAGCACAACATGTAGTTGGCACCTTATTGTGAGAGAATTCTCAAGCAAGGTAAAAATTTGAACAAACTCTCATTTCATGTTACAATGTGATGTAATGAACGAGTAATTAAATGTTTATGATGTGATGACTATTGCATAATCTAGCACATATTAACGAATTGGAACTACACGTTTCAAAGAGTATTGCATGCACTATATTGGCCTTACATCTTTCGCAATTCTTGCACCAGACCTTGCTATAAATGAGGAGTTGCACTTCCTAAAAGACTCAATTTGATAGGAGATTTGACTTTCTCCTCTTTCGGGTGAGTATCTTTAAAGCTACCATCATTGTGTTCCTGACAATTGACCTCATCAATGCTATGAAGTTGTAATTATGCCATCATCTAAGAGTTAGTACCAACTCAACTCAAGCCTAAACAGAGTCGTTAAATTGTTTTTAAATGATTGGCAGTTTGGTTCAGCTCGATTTAGGATTGAGCTTCCTTAATTGGTTTGAACTCGGTTTGGAATGGCTCAAGCCGAACTGAGCCGTTTTGGGCTAAACCGGTTAAGGCTTAATCAGTTCGCATAAAGTTTTTTGGTTTGTACTAGGCCAAACCAGTTAAGCCGAAACCGAACTATGGCTGATAAGTGTCACAAAACAATGACATAAAATACATAGTTCGTGAGGATTGAACCTGCAACCTCACTCAACAAGGTATCATGCTCAACCATTTTAATATATGAGCACTTATTTATGTATAATGTACTTGATCAAGAAATACTCTTTAATCATATAAAGAAACGGGTGTCATTCTATGCAACGGAAGGTGTGTGTATGTGTGTATGTAGTCGAAAGAGAGAAAGTGAGATAGAACATAGAGTTATATAGAAAAACCGAAAATTGTATTAACAAGAGAATAAGATAACCATCAGTTACAAAGAGGAGGAGAAGATGCTTATGTAGTCACATTCTCTCTATGTTCCCTCACTACAACCACCACTTGCAAAAGAGGTGGAGACTTAACTATCTACTAAATATGTGTCATAGAACCTTAAAGTTCTATGACACACTAGTTGCTATACTATGAGGTGGGGTGTTCACACACTTGAGTATACTAAGATGTATTCCCACACTAGGGAAGTTTAGTTTGATTCTCAACGTGCCCTTTCAAATGCAACTTCCAACTTCCAGTTGCCGAATAATTGGTTCGGACTGGTCTTCAGGTCAGCTCCGGCTTTGGTTTCGGATGACCAGCTTACTCCTGTGTCGAACTGCTCCGATCAACATCATGTCGAACGATTCCCGGTTCCTTACTCCCCCTCAAGCTCGGATGTTCGGTGGTCGAAAGACCTAGGTTAGTCGTGAACTGTTGCAACTTGTCAACACCTAGGGCTTTTGTGAAAATGTCGATCATCAGCAAGTTCGTGTTGATGTGTTGTAGGTCGACATATCCTGCCAGGTCACGCTCTGAAATAAAGTGATAATGCATCTCAATGTACTTAGTCCGAGCGTGGAATAGTGGGTCGCGGGCCAAGTGGATGTTGCTCATGTTGTCACAATAGAGGAGAATTAGATCCTTGATGGAACACCCAAATCCTTCAATATTCTTTTGAGCCAAATGACTTCACATGCGGCAATGGTCGTGCCCTTGCATTCGGCCTCTATGCTCTACAGTGCGACTGTTGGCTGCTTCTTACTACTCCATGATATAGCTCTGCTACCAAGGGAGAAGATGAATCTCGATGTTGATCGTCTATCGTCCTTGTAACCGGCCCAATCGGCATCGGGAGCAGATTGAGGATATAGTGACATTGGGAGATCATGATGCCATCGGGAGTCTGAATTGCTTCTTAGCACAATCCAGGTGAATGTTCTGTAGTTTATGCATAAACTGGCTAAGGAGGCCGACCGGGTAGCTAAGGTCGGACCGAGTAATGGTTCGTAGCCGGTTGCCGATTGGCACCGATTTGTAACACAGCCGGATACCTATAAAAGGATCCGGATATGATGTAACCGACGATGGATAATTAATAGAGAAGTGTTGTTATTTTCATATCTTGTTTATCCTGCTATTTCAGTTCTGTGCTTAATGATGTTGATTCTACGCGTGTAACTAATCGATCCGGATAACAATCGAAGAGGGTCAGTTCTATGTTACGGTCTTCCCATTCCTTACCGTACCACCCCTTTGGTGAAGTGTTCCAGAAGGACACCCTGTGTTAGTGGATTGTCTGGCCCAGGATTAACAACTTACACTCTATCATCCCAAATTTGAAGAGCAGATTGAGGATATAGTGTGACATTGGGAGATCATGATGCCGTCGGGAGTCTAAATTGCTTCTTAGCACAATCCAGTTGAATGTTCCGTGGTGTCTGCATAAACTAGCTAAGGAGGCCGACCGGGTAGCTAAGGTCCGGCCGAGTAATGGTGAGATAAATAAGGCTTCCAACAAGTTGTTGATAGTATGTTGGCTCACACTCTTCTGTGTCGAGATCGCCATCTAGGTTTCGATTTCGATTGAGGGGGATAACGACAGGCTTACACTCTGTCATCCCAAACTTAAAGAGCAGATTGAGGATATAGTGACGTTGGGAGATCATGATGCCGCCAGGAGTCTGAATTACTTCTATACCTAGAAAGTAAAGTGGCTCCTTCATGTCTTTCATTTCGAATCGGCCGGAGAGTAGCTTCTTTGTATGTTTGATATCCCCGATGTGCTCTCCTCCAATGACCAAGTCGTCCACATAAATTATGATGAATAGTTGTCCTCTAGAGTCGCTCCAGATGATCAGGGAATTGTCAGACTTGGACATTCTAAAGTTGATTTGGTGAAGATATTGGGTTATCTTCGAATGCCATGCTTTAGGTGCATGTTTGAGGCCATAGAGAGGCTTTTTGAGTTGGCGGAGAACAGTCGGATGCTTACTCGAGTTGAATCCGGGTGGTTGTACCATGTACACCTCCTCATCTAATTCGCCTTGGAGGAAGGCGTTCTTGATGTCCATCTGATGGAGGTGCCACCCCTTTGTTGCTGCAAGCGCAATCACAGTTCGGATGGTAGTCATCTTTGCCACTAGGGCAAAGGTCTCTTCGTAATCGATCCCGTGTGTCTACAGATACCCTTTTGACACAAGCATGGCCTTATACTGATTGACAGTGTCGTCGGTGTTGTGCTTCACCTTGAATATCCATCAACATCTGATTGCCTTTTGGTGGTGTGAAGAGGGGATGAGTTCCCATGTCTCGTTGTTGGAGAGTGCTTACATCTCCTCGTTCATTGCTTTGACCCATCACAGGTCCTTAGAAGCTTGAGAAAAAATTTCCAGCTCCTGAACTATCACCACCTTCATCATGAATGCATAATGATATGTTATGTAGTCATTGTAGCCAAATTAGCTAACTACGTTCTTTTCTTGGGTGGAGCAACATGGTGTTTCACTTGTCGTTGTGAACACTTTCTTGGTTCCTGGTGTCCTCATGATAGGAATATCCAATCCACCCTACTCACCATCGAGTGAGTGAGCCGTTTCATTTCCATCTAGGTCTTTGTACTCTGACATTTTGGCCTTCCCTTTGTCTAGTTTCGGACTTGGCCGCGACATGCTTTGGTTGCTTGGAGGCTCCCGCAATCCACTCAATTTGGTTGAGGTTGGACTCTCCTCGAGTGTGGGTCTTTGTCGATCATCCTCCTCCAAGTCTATATCGAAGTTGGTTTCGATTGTATCGGATGGAACTAGGTCAACTGTGTACCAAAATGTTGATTCATTGAATATGACATCCCTTTGAAGCACTTATACCCTTCTCATTTGAACGAGTACCCCACAAGGAAACACTTCTCCGATTTTGGATCGAGCTTTTGCCGCTTTTCATCGAGGATATGTATAAATGGGATAGAGCTGAATATCCTGACGTGTTATAAGTTCAACTTCTTTCCATAGAACTTCTCGTGGGGGGTAATATCATGCACTTTGGATGTTGTGCAATGATTCATTAGGTAGATGGCCGTGTTCCCCGCTTCAACCCAGTATGATTTCAGCAGATGTTTCTCATTCATCATTGTCCTTGCCACCTCGAGTATATGTTGGTTCTTTCGTTCAGCTACTCCGTTCTACTAAGGTGTGTGTCGACATGTGAACTCCCATCGAATTCCTTCTTGTCGAAGGTATGTTTTGAAGGCATCAGAGAAATACTCCTTGCCGTCGTCCGATCAAAGGTGTCGGACATGCCGACCGGTTGCCTTTTTTACTTCATTTTTGAATTTTTAGAAGTGCAAGAACACTTTACTCTTTTGACGCATTGGGAATATCCAAGTCTGCTTGGAGAAGTCGTCAATGAACATGACATAGTACCAGCAACCACCAAATGTTGCCATTTGGGTTGGACCCCATACATTTGAATGTAATACATCTAGGATTCCTTTGCTTACGTTCCTCTCTTTCGGGAACGGTTGACGATGTTGTTTGTCGAACTGGCAAGCTTCACATACACCTGTAATCTCCTTCTCACTAAAGTTCGGGAGTCCAATGATGACTCCTTTCAACTGCATTGCTTTGAGTTTTTGGAGATTAATGTGGCCGATTCTTTTGTGCCATAGCTCTATGTCGGCGTCGGCTTTATGGCCCTTGGCAAACATTGCCAATTTCATCTCATGAGAATCGAGGATGAACATTCGACCTTCTCTTCATCCACGAGCGATAATTCAGACTTCCTTTTCAATGAAGCATCCTCTGTCGTTGAACCGAACTTGCATGCCTTGTTACAATCCGGCCGACCGAGACTAGATTCTTCGTTATTGTTGGAACATGCAAGACGTTCTTGATGTAGGTTTGGTTGTTGTCTTCACCAAACGGGACATTACCAACATGTTGAATGGGGTGAATTGTGTCATCCCTTGTTTCCACATATCGGAGTCGTTCGAGCTTTCACAATTCTCGAAACCAATCTGTATGAGACGTGATGTGATTGGATGCATCCGAGTCGACAAACCATACATTTTCTGAGTTAGAAGTGCTTGTTGGGCACAATGCCATCATCGAATTTGCTCTATGCCGCATCATGAACATTTTTCCATGATTGTCGTTGTCGGAATTTGAGGCGTAGTTAGTAAGTTGTCGGCTTGTGAAGGACAACTCACTCTTCTTCTTCCGACACTCTGCCTCATGATGGCCGAGTTTACCACAATATCTGCATTGTACGGTGTTGTTTTGTCGGTTTGGACTACTGGCATGATTGCTCCCCCTTCTTCCAGACATTCCACTTCGTGTGTTTGCATCGTATTGCCGGTAGTAGAAATTTTGTTCGTGGGGTTGTTCTTGGTTGTGAGGGCCTTGGCTGAATCAGCCTCTTCTTCCACAACTTTGTCCCCTTCCTCCATCCGAGTTTGAATAGAGCATGTGTCCTTCTTCCACATTGCTCCTCGTTCAGACGTGATTTCCTTCGACCAATAACATTGATTGGAGATCAAAGGAGGGAGGATTCTCCCTCACGAGGACTTCCGACCGTATGGCACCGAACCGAGGTGCTAGGCCTCCGAGGCATATCTGCACCATTTCATCATCGTCAATGTTAACATTGATCGACCCAAGGAAGTCGCACAACTCCTTGATCTTCAAGGTGTAACTATTGATTGACATATCCCTATGTTATTTGTTGTTCAACTCTTGGCGAAGTTGAAGCTTTCGTGCGGTGGCCGCGACTAACTTTTTGAGTGTCAAGACTGAGAGAGAGAAAGAGAGAAAAAGAGATAGAAAGAGAATTATTATATTGAAGCGTAAAATGGATTACAAAGAGTAGGCTACAAAATGGCGTTGAACCAATTTAGGTTTGGGATGGGTGGTAGATCCCTATTTATAAGTAATAGAGAACACTCTAGAATATTCTAGGTTATCCTAGAATGTAGAGTAATCTAGAAGATCTCTAGAGTATTCTAGAAGGTTCTAGTGGTATAGAACACTCTAGAATATTCTAGGTCATTCTAGAATGTAGAGTAATATAGAAGTTCCTATGATATTAGATTTCATATTCTAAAGACTATACATATAAGAATATTAATACAATGGTTAAGGATTTGACATGTGTACAACAAGGTCGTGGGTTCAAATCCTTTCGAGTCATAATGTGAGTGTCATGATCCTTTCGATGCATGATGTGAGTGTTATCATGACACTATCCCCCTTCTTCGACGATGACCGTAGGGTTTGTATTAGGACCTGGTTTACAAGGATATTGACGAGTTCTGTAGCATTGGAAAGATTTGCAGCAAGTTCCCAAGTTCGATCATTGGGGGTATAACCTAGCCAATCGACTAAGTACTACAGCTTGTTGCGCACGATTTTAGAATCGAGAACGGTAGCAACTTCAAATTCAGGCCCGTCCAAGAACTCGACAGGTGGGGGGGGTGTCGTAAGTCGGCCCGGAATTGAACTTGTAGTATAAGGTTCCAAAAGGGATACATGAAACACCGGATGAAGATGCCTGTGCGAAGGGAGGTCAAGACGAAATGCAACATCACTTATCTTACCAGTGATCATGTAAGGGCCAAAACGTTGGTAATCCAATTTACTACAAGATCGAGTGGTCTTGATGTTGTGTTGGAGAAGCCATACATGATCCCCAATGCGGAACTTTTTTGAGGAGTCTAGATGATGACAATCGGCAAGCCTCTTGTGTGTAAATTGAGCATCGTGCAAATTGTGGAGAATGTTAGCTTGAATTTCTTGGAGGCAACTAAGACGATCCTCGGTTGCAGGATTGGTAGGAACTTCTGGATGCGCATTCATCGTCCACCGAGGATGACAGCCCGTATTTGCGAAAAATGGGGAATATCCTGTAGAAGAATGGGCTGAGTTGTAAGCGAATTCCGCCAAGTGCAAAAAAGCAACCCAATCATCTTGTTGATAGTTGATGAAACAACGAAGAGATTGTTCCAATGTCTGGTTGGTACGCTTTGTTTGGCCATTTGTTTCAAGATGATAGCCCGAAGAAAGCTTAACTGAAATGTGGAGAAGTTTGAACAGGTGCTTCCAAAACTTTGCGATGAATTGTGGACCACGATCACTAATAATATCATCCAGCGGACCATGATGCTTAAATACCTCCCGCATAACGAGATCAGCCGCCTCTTGACTAGTAATCGACTTTGTACATGGCAAGAAATGTGCCATTTTGGTAAATCGATCAACCACTGTGAGAATTGCATCAAAACCTTTTGAAACTGGGAGATCAGTAATGAAGTCCAAGGATATAGACTTCCAAGGAGTTTCCGGAATGGGAAGTGGTTGTAGTAAGCCATAGGGTCGGTGACGAGGATTCTTTGATCGACAACATATATCACAACTCTGAACATACTCCTCAACAAAATGACGAAGACGAGGCCACCAATAGCGTCGAGAAATTAATTCTAGAGTATTGTGAACTCCAAAATGACCAGCCATTGGTGAGTCATGGCAATGTTGCAAAACTTGTAGCCGTGGGGGACCATCAGGAACATACAATAAATTTTGTCGAAAAAGAAAACCACCATGCCAATAGAACTGACAATAGTCATTACGAGGATTTTTTGACCGTGAGCAAGAAGCACGATCCGGGACGATATGATCCAAAACATCCTTGGCAAAATCATCAGTGGCCATATGATCTCAAATGGAATCAAGAAGAGTGGAATTTTCGAGAGTTGTAATGGCGTTAACTACCATTAATCGTAATCGATTAGGACCCAAAAGGATTTGTTTTTGAAGCTCAAATGCAGGTTCCCCTGGACGAAGTTCCATATAAGAGCGCCAAGAAAGAGCATTTGCTTTGCCTTGTTGCATCCCAGGGCGATATATGATGATAAAATTGAACTGAGTCAAAAATTGTGCCCACCGGGCTTGTCGCCGACTTAAGACTCGAGCATTTTGGAAATAAGTCAGGTTCTTATGATCATTGTAGACAATGATCTGCTGAGAAGAACCTTCTAGGAAATGTCGCCATTGTTGAAACGAATCCACGATTGCAAGAAGCTCTTTGTCATGGATCTCATAGTTTATCTCTGCAGCTTCAAACTTTCGTGAATGAAAGGCAACAGGGTGTAGTTGTCCATCATCTCCAGTCTGCGAGAGGACACTCCCTAGTGCAAAATCGGATGCATCGGCTTCGAGGATGAAGCGTTTTGTTGGGTCGACATGTGCTAAGATAGGTGCCGTTGTAAATGCTCGTTTTAAGCTTTCGAATGCCTCGGCTGCATCTGAACTCCAAGAATATGGTCTCTACGCAAAATTAGAAAAGTGTAGTTTCGGCCAGAATCAAGTGGAATTTTTGGGGTATGTTGTATCGTCAAATGGTATTGCTATGGACCCCATGAAGGTACAGTTTGAACCAATTTAGGTTTGGGATGGGTGGTAGATCCCTATTTATAAGTAATAGAGAACACTCTAGAATATTCTAGGTTATCCTAGAATGTAGAGTAATCTAGAAGATCTCTAGAGTATTCTAGAAGGTTCTAGTGGTATAGAACACTCTAGAATATTCTAGGTCATTCTAGAATGTAGAGTAATATAGAATATTCCTATGATATTAGATTTCATATTCTAGAGACTATACATATAAGAATATTAATACAATGGTTAAGGATTTGACATGTGTACAACAAGGTCGTGGGTTCAAATCCTTTCGAGTCATAATGTGAGTGTCATGATCCTTTTGATGCATGATGTGAGTGTTATCATGACATTGAGGTTCCCCCATGCCTCTTTTGGCATTTTGGCCTCTCGGATGTAGCCAAGCATGTGATCATGAATAGATGATGCAAGGCAATACAACACGCAACTCGCCGCTTGTTCCCAAGCTGTTCCCAAGTTGGGTGGTGGGCATGTGTCGGGTTGGGTTGATTTTCTTGCGCACCCTCGATGTAACCCCAATAGCCTTGGCCAACAAGGTATTGGTGCAACTTGTATTCCCAAGATACGAAATTGTTTTTATTGAGTTTCTCAGTGGGAAGGGCGCTTCTCATCTTAGTGTTCATGTTGATCGATTTGTATGGAGCGAGTTTTCTTCTTCTTCTTCTCTTGATACGAGTTGTGCAGATTGTTGCAATAGCGATCGCCCGGTTCTTCGCAAACGTGAACTTAGACACAACACATGCAGATGGACTTGGATCAACTACCAACCTCACTCTAATACCATGTAAAGAAACGGGTATGATTCTGTGCAAAAGAAGGTGTGTGTATGTGTGCTTGTAAGAGAGAGAGAGAGAGAGTGTGTGTGTGTGTGTGTGTGACCATGTGCGGTCCTCACCGGGACATGAACACAGACGGGCATGGGCGACCGTGTGCGGTCCTCATTGAAGACACGAACACTGACGGACATGAGCGACCGTGTGTGGTCCTCACCGGGAATGGGAACACCAACGGGCGTGAGCGACCATGTGTGGTCCTGACTAGAAACGGGCGAAGGAGTGTAGGTGAAGCGGTCGACTCGACCTCTTCTATCATGAGAGGGTAAATAGTCGAAGTTGACCCAAAACACATCACAAACGTTAGCACTAGCGAGAAATTGACACAATCCCCCCTAGGAAAGTGAGTGGTTGTGATTCCCACCAAAACTAGAAGGTGAGCAATCGAAATCGATCCTCATCAAAGGAAAGTGGAACGAAATGTGGACCAAAATGAAAATGGAGTGCGAGCGAGCAATGATTCGACCCCCACCAGGAAAGTGAGCAGTTGTAACCCCCACCGGAATTGTGATGGTGAGTGATCGAAATCAATCCTCACCAAAATGATATATATAGATGATGAAAATGACAATGAAGAGGGTGGAACAATGATGATAATGAAAGACCGTGCAAAGTAGTGTTGATGACGATGAAGGTTGGGCGAAGTAGCATTGATGAGGACAACAAGAGATGCTAAAAAATGATGATGTTGAAGACGAGGCAATGAAGACGATGATGAGGAGGAGGAAGTGTCTCTAGAAGGAACGACTGTGACTATGGTGACGATGGCATCTCTAAAACCAAGGATGTTGATGATGGTAACTCTCGAAGCAAGGACGGTGACAATGGTAACTTTAGAAGCAAGGGCGATGACGAAGACACGTGATGCTTCCAATGTGAAGGGATTCAAACTGTCACGGACACACCAACCGCGGACTCGAATGGAGCACGAATGATGGGACTAAGAGCGTGGAACTT
>NW_028230915.1:0-23275 GCF_043228905.1 Azolla caroliniana | reverse complement strand
AATCTTTTTCCTAATTAATTATAATGCTTATTAAAGTTTGAAAATATTAGTCAGGCTGCTTACAGTCAGCATATGGGATATATTCCATAAGGATTGAAAATGCTAGTCGTAGAAAGCCTCCTCCCGGGGATGATTTGCAGATTTTAGGGGTTGATGACCCAAAAACGTTCCGAAAGGTACTTGCTTTAATATCATCAACTTAGAGACATCGTTGGTCAAATTCAATGCATGGTTTTTTAAATTTGACAATATGATCAATGAGATTCAATGACGTGATTGATCAATGACAACATGCTCTATGAAATCTAATGAAAAAGTTGGATCAATTTAATGATGTGAATTTGTTAAATTTAACAACATGAAAATCAATCAAATGTAATGACATGATCTGTCAGATTTGGTGACACCATTTAGTATCAATCAAATTTAATGGAATGAGATCTGTCAAAATTTGTGGGCAGAAAGTGTTATTGGCTGTCTCCAATCTGAGGAAAGAGCAAGCGAAGAGTGAAGGAGAAGCTCAGCTGAATTTGACTAATGATGATGATGATGTACATGAAGATACCCACATTCCTATCTTTCGAAGGGCTCTATCACAGAGTTGGGCATGGCAACAAGGAACTGGTTTGTCTTCATGGCAGGTGAGAGAATTATGTGTGTTTGTGTGTGTATCAAATTCAATGAAATAAATCTATGAGCTCTAATGTTATGTTTCAGTTTTTCATCTAACAAATCAGAGAAATCTGTTTGTTTGGTTCATGGTGCATTGCTCTTTCACTTTTGTATTGAAAAAAGAGAGGACTTTGGTATTTGTGAAATTTTCTTTCTCACTTTTCATCTGGAAAAAGAGATGATTTTGATTGTTTAATATTTGTAAAATCCTTAGTTCTTAGATCTAGAGTTTTCTTATTAAATTATGAAAAACAGCAATAGATATGGCACCATGATCTAATAGATTTTAGAATGTTTAAAACGTTTTTCACAAACACAAATCGACCTACCAAATTTTAAAATATATTAAAACATGAAAATGTTAGTTTTTAAAAACAATTTAGTAGTTTTTCGGGAAAATTTATTACATAAAGCTATCCAAATGTATTGGAATGGGAAAGGCTCTAATCACCAGGATGATTCTTCATTCCAGATGTCATACTCTCCGTCTGACGAGGCAACGTTAGAAAGTGCATCCACTCTTCGTAAAGATACAATTATAAGAAAGCTGGATGACATAGGAAATTCCATAAAGGTACGAGTGATGGGGTATGAATCTGAAAATGTGCTAATACACTCACCTAAAAGTCTTCATATGAGAATTTGTTAGTTTACTGTCAGTGTACAAATCTTCAGCTGAAATTGTGCCAACTGTTGTTAGTTAAACAATCTTCGTATGAAATTATTTGAGTTACTGTTAGTGGAAAGCACTTCAACTGAAATTGTTTTAGTTAACTGTTAGTGATACATTCTGCAACTGAAATTGTGTTAGTTAACGGTTGGTGGAAATCTTTCTATGAAGAAAGTGTCGATTAACAGCTGGTGGAAACATTGTTCATGTGAATGCTTAGTACGATGATTAACACATTAGACCCATTTTTCTGGACTTTTAACTCGTGACATAAAGGTTTTAAAGGCTTCATAAGCTTTCACCATTACACCACAATTTTTTTATAAATTAAGATGTATGTAGGGCCAATACATTTTCCAGGATGTTGTTTTAGCACATGATCTCTTTTCAATTGTATTTAACTCAAATCTTTTCCATTTCATTTTACAGAGAATTGAAGTGTTGATAGAGCAATCAGAAACATTGACACCAAAAGCTCCATCATAAACCTATATTTTAATCTCTTAAAACATGGTTTTATCGTGTTATTTATATGAATGTACAGACCAGTGGGAAGGATTCTTTGTCCCTTATATTAAGGCAATCCTGGATTGACATTTTTTTGTTCCCATTTTATTGATACTAAAGACAGATGTACATTAAATGTTAAGGAGGTTGCCATGGCTAATCCAATTGATGTACTCATCATTTTATTAGCTGGAGTGTTAGTGTGTTTATGATTGATGTAGTGAATTTGTTTGTCTTGAAGAAACCGAACGATGCTTGAGACTTAATGAATGTTTTTGGAACTCTCGTCACCATCTTGTTTTTAAGAAAAAATGTGCCACCCCCTTTTTGAATATGATAAAATATGAATGCTTTTAATTTATGCCACATTGGCCCAACCTTCCCTAGTTTATGCTTCCGAACTTTCTATATTGCAGTCTACATAAGTAAGTCAGCCAGATTCACTTGTAATTTTGATTATGAAGCAAGGAAGAGACCATAATTCACATATGTTTTTTATAAACATATTGCAAGGCAACATGATTCACTTCGAGTTTTGAAGCCATGTAGAGAGACAACGTGATTTGCTTTGATCTTGAATTTGAATAGCAATAGATCACAATAGAAAACAATGAAAGAAACATTGTTTTGTGTGTCCTTGGTAAGATTGTGTACTTGTTTTATTCTCATTTTATAGCATTGACGTTTAACTTCTTGATAGAGACTTGCTTTGCATTTAATTTGGGTTGTCACTTGGACCTTTTCGATGGTTTGTATTGATATTTTTGTCCTTGGTATTTTGGCAATGTTACAATTTGCCTTTGGGACTTAAGCATGCTAGCCATGATGTTGATTCTCTTTGTAGTTACTAGTACCTTTGGACCTTTCCAAGTTATCTTGCCAGTTGCACGGTAATCAGTGGAAGAAGTTTCCTTTGCCCTTGATTTACTACTGTTTGTTGTACCAATCAAGGTTTATATTCAGGAATTGCTCCACCGATTGCGATGGTTGGTCTCTTTTTGGTTGCCATCAATGTGTCTGTGTCACGTGAAGATCAAGAAAATTATAAATCTCCCTATCAATACAAGAGCATTATGCGCACGTGTCACCCATATAGCATCACATGTATAGGCTATAACAATGACACCTATATCCTCGCAACTAATTATCCAATATATGATTGCCCCCAATGTCAATGTTAACACGGGAACGTCCTACACTTTTGGGGCTCATGAACCATGCATTGGACCATTATGTGCTCTAGTAGTCGGTTGCAGTACTCTTTAACCCCCACATGACTAAGGGTTTTGCTTAATTTGATATGAAACGTACACAACCTAGGCAAGGAGAATTTCGCTCTCTTGCTAACTTTTTTGTTTTTGTTTTCAAGGGTGGTTCAAAATTCATGATGTCCCTCTTGATTAAAAAAAATAAACCATACTAATCTTAAATGGTTGGATGTCCTTCCAAATTCCCATAAAATGAAACATTACCACTTCTTTTTAGGGGGAAGTTAGTTAATTTACTAATTCTTATCCAAGTTTGGTTTTGATTAGAACTAGTTGGGGAGGGGGGAGTATCATAAGACACATGTAGTTGCATCATTAATTTGCATGGCTTTATATATGGTGATCCATTGAAGGCACATACCCCCCGGAGAGTCACTAAATGTTATTGTCATACTTATTGGGCACAAATGTTGAGATTTCGCACACATTTCAAAAAATCCATCAATTCAGCAAATACATAGATATTGCCTTTGTGTGAATTGTTATCATTTATCAATCAATTACCAAGTAGAGTATCCCTAACTTCTATTGAATTGGATAAAGATTAGTTCTCCATTGGCACTTGGAATCAAGTATCATGATATAGTATGAATTAATTTTAATATAGAGATGGAACAATCTTTAATAATATTGAGTAAGATGGGCTTTTCCAAAGTTGTTGAGAATAGTAATACACTTGGGTTAAGAAGTTGCTTTTTAACAAGATTCCCTTGTTTATTGTAAGGAAATCACTAAAAGGCAAAACGTTGGAAGAAAATCAGAAGGCAAGGAGTATGGATATGTGACAGTTGTGGTTCTCCCATTGAATCGGTTTACCATGTTTCATGGATATGTCCTATTGCTAGAGCAATTTGGAAAAGAATGTTGAGAATGTTATATCCTATTTATGGTAGACAAGTGTACACATGGGGTTTTGTGAGATGGGGAAGATTGGCTAAAGAAATTCAAAACTATGAAAAGGAGTATGGTGATTTCCTTCTCCTCTCTGATGGAAGACATGTATTGGAGGTCTCTGATATTACATCAGTTCGTTGTTTGGAAGAGGATATGGTTTGGTCTACGATATCTTCTCTAGTCATTTGGGTATTGTGGAAGGCTAGATGTAAATGTGTATTTTAGAAAGTTAAACAAAATGCAGTTGAGTTAGTCAAAGAGGTATGGTTAATGCTCGTACACACTTTAAGAGGTCAATATGATGCAATAACTAGTGAGCCCGAGGTTGTGATTCAGAGACAACAACAGTTTAGAGAAATTTGGAAAAATGTTGAGGTCTTCGTCTCTTTTGGAGAAAGAATAAAGTGGAGATATGCTCCACCAAGATGGCTTTTTCCACCCCCCGCCTTGGAACAACCTTCATGAGGGCTTTTGATACTTGACATGCTGGTTGATGTGGATATGAGGGTTGTAATATATTGTATGAACTCGCTGTAGCCTTTCGGCATCTTTCCATTAATACCAAGGTGAACCTTCTTTAAAATAAATAATAATAAAACAGAAGGCAAGGAGGCCTCATAGGCAATAATTGTAGGTTACAACTATGCATAATCTTCTTGAGTTATATTAGAGGAGCTAACAAAACATTGATTAATAGATGATCACTCGACAATGCAAATGCAAAGTTACATTTGTAGTTGCCACTTGACATGGCAACAAACAATGTCACAACTCACAACTAAACATGCAAAAATGACCAAAACAAGCTTATGCACTCGTGCAATTGCTAGATGGACATCCCAATTCATTCTAAAGATTATTAGGAGGTTGCATCATTCCATGGAAAGAAACTTTTGTAGCTTTGTCTTTTGGATTGTTTTAAAGATTAGGAGCATAGTGGAAAGTTAGCATTTCTTGGGTGTTAGCTAGTTGAACAAAACAATATGCGTAAGATATTTTTTTATTAGCTATTGAGAAAATGAATATTTGTGTGAGGGACTCATTTTAAGCCAAAAGGTGGGAGACTATAGTCCATGGCCTAGTCTCTACTTGGATCCCTAAAGTTTTTTAGGCAAAGATGTTCGCCCGTACTAAACCTAGAGTGGTCTACATAGAAAGAGAGATATTCAAGGAGTGGATATGAAAAATACACAATATTGCCAAATATAAGGTCGTACCATAGACTATGCGCATGCATTAGGCCAAGGGGATGTTAATTATTCATTGGTAGTTACATTCATTGTACCTTTCCAATGGCTCAACATTACAAGTTGTAAAGGAGATCCTTACATCATAGTTCTAATATGTTTCTTGATGGATGAGAAGGGAAGTGTTTGGGACAAACGATTGTATCGAGACTAGTATGGAGTTGCAATAAAAAAACCAATGGTAATAAAGGTTATATACATGATGTGTATGATTTCACAGTCGTTAGGCAATGTTCTCTTTATCTTTTACTTTTGATATAGATACTTGTGATTTAAAACAGTGTCATTCTAAAATTTAGGAAATTCTCTAGAATATGAAAAACAACATGATAGATCTTCAATGGATAAGAGATTGTTGCAAACCATTCGTGTGCCTTTTTAGAGAAACTCAATCACACACAAATAACCACTCATGAGGGGCACTTCCCTCAGATTAGTAATGAAAGTTCAAAATCAATGCAAATATGGCATATGGTGATAGATGCATATTATTAATCTTCTTTGTTTAGATTTGGATAACTATGACCCACATATGAAAGCATGTATGCATACGTTGAACAAGCAACATATATATACATAAATATTAAACTGAAAGCTAACATATTTTAGCATGTATTCATGATTATGCTTCTTTTGTGAGGTCCATCAACTCCAGGGAGTATATATTTCAAACCATGGTAGGAAAGAGACACATGCATAAAGTAACTCGGTGATTCTCGCACGATGGCTCAACCTTATTCAAATGATGAATGTATAAAGGTTGTGGCTTTTGATTTCCCTCAATTAACATAACTATTCGTTGCTTCTTGTTTATTGCCCAAAAGTTTTGGTAGCACATGGGCACTCATCAATATAGTGCCACCAATTCCTATTACAAAATGTGTATAATAATGTTGTACTTTTAGTGTCAATTTGTTGTGAGCACATTGCTGACATTTTTTTCAAAACAGGTACATTTTCACACAAGAAGCATGAGAGAGAGAGAGATAGTGTCCAAACGAGACCAACGAATTGTGCTTGAGCCCATGGTGTGTGATGGGTGGTACGAAGAAACACTTTCTAAGTTTTCACCATAGATTTTATTTTCCTCTTTGCATTTAAATTTGCATGATAACGATAGCATCTTAGCAGTTCAATAGCTTCTCAATCTATGATGTAAATTGATTTGATTCAAGTATATGGCTTATGGATCACGTTGGATGCTTCAACTTTGGTTTAATAGAGTATGATATTGAAAGAAACTCAATCAATGATCTTTTCATGACTTATCTAAGGAAACCATTTTTTTTAAGTTGTAATCCTCAGTGTCAAGTTAGTTATGTACAAAGATAACAAGGCATCAATAAAATTTCGTTCAGAATAAATGGTGTTGAAGTGATCATGGCAACTTTCCTGCATAGCATTTTCCTTCCATATTACTTGAATATAATCGTCTTTGCCAAACACAAACAAGAGGCAATGGGAAATTTACCGACGATAAGTGAAAATCCTTGCACAAAGTTTGGCGTGATGTTAATAAAGTAAAACAAAAAATACATGAGGTATTCAATAGGTAATGGCTTTTGTAAATCAATGGCTCGAACTACAAGGAGTTGCATGTGGTAGATAAATGAATCAAGGTAAGGGCCCCCGAGTGACAGATAATATATTCTATTGCTTATTTTAGTTTTATATGTATGAGTCATGACATCTCGCCACCCCAATTGTTATTGAAGTGTCTAGGTTTTCAAGATGATAGACATGGGGATAAGTACTTGTGAAATTTTAGTGGCTCCTATGTCTATATTAACATAGATACACATGTTCTTTAGAAAGGTTTGGCATCTTGAATTGGATTTTTGAAATCTTTGACTTTCTTGATCAACCATCAAATTCTCATATGTGATGGTCACACCGAGTCTCTATAATGATGAGAAGAGTCGTGATGGTGGTGAAGATAGTTGCAAATAGTTATTAGCAAGCAATAAGTGACAATTCATAATCGATAATTCAATATTCTACGGCCTTTGTTGGGGATTGTTGTGTTCTAGAAAACTCTAGGAAAGAGCTACATGCATTTTCGTTGGTTGATAAATGAAAAGAACTTGAGATGGGCCCGACATGAACCAACAATACTACAAAAAAGAGATATACAGCCTTTGTTTCTTTTCAAATAAAAATTCATTTGCTAATTACAAAGTTTTAGCTTTAGGGTTAACTGCTGAGACAATATATAGGTTAACAAGCTAAAGCAAATGTTGCTTGTGAGTGGGTGGAATGCATTATGTTAAAATAATATACTTAAATCTTTTGTGAAGAGCGGTGGGGTTGTGTTATGTCGGTGCTCAAAAAAAGTAGCTTAACACTATATTTACCATCGAATATATTGTGCAATCATCATGAATGTTGCAAGATTGCCTTCAAAATTATTGATCATAGTATGTCGAAAAATGATAATTCATGAAAGAATCAATAAAATATGCAATCTGGTAGAGCTAAGACACTAAATGATAAAATTTTGGATTGTGTTATGGTTGGTGTCACTATGAAACCATTACACTAGATGATGCACTTGGAACTTTGCACACACATGCAAGTTTTTGTTTGTGTGTGCATGTGTTTTTCTAACATAATTATGGACGTAAACTCAAAACATATGTGTTTCTTCCTAAGGGCTCATGATCCCTTAAAACTACAAAACATGCTTTCTTGCACATATCTATGATCAATACATTGTTTGTTATAACATACCTTATATCTCTGCAATATCACATATATGGAGGCTTGTATGACAAACATGCATTGTGGTTTCAAGTTCTATGCCCTATGAACTCAATTTGGATGTTTCATATAAAGTTCAAGTTCCATTTATAGATTATGCAAATGTACCAGCATAAAAGGGAAACCCAATGGGTGGGAGACTCTAGTTCAAGGTATAGCATATGCCACATAATGTGCTCATATACATTACTCTATTAGGCTTCTATTCCACGTGACCTGACCTTGCGATCGTATAGGTTCTTGGTAAGATTGACAAATCACACTCTTCAAAGAATTTTACGAATTTCAAGCTTAAGCTTAGGCTAGGAAGCTTGATATTGCTTTAATCGTAAGGTTATGAACAAGAATTTTATTCATAGCCCATTTGAGGGGGCTCATGGGTTTGTTGATGGTGGTCATCCATATTCTAGCTTGAGTGGTTAAAATAGGTATTGTTTTTGGCTCACCAATGGCAAACACGCTTAATTTGTTTTACACTTACGACCTCATTGACCTTTATTTTTTAAGGCATTGTTTCATCAACATGGTTTCCTTTCCAAAGGCGTATTTGATTGTTTAACGCATGAGCCATGAGATATTTGAATGCTTCCATGACTAGCTAGCTAGTAACACCTTGCACTCTACTAGGAAAGTGTCAAATTTGTCTCATAGTTAGGCTTAGTGTACATATAGAGAGGGAGAGATATGTTCATATATTATCTATGCCATGCTACCTCTAAGCTTTATGGTGAATGGAAAGATGTGACAGGGGGCATGTGGGATGGATACTGGTGATGATGCATGGATGATAGGGGTATAGTAAGAATGTACGCCATTCGCGTTGGCTTTGATATGCCTCATGGGTCCCATGTCCCTACTTTTGGTTTCGCAAAACATACACATGCATATACATAACACATGATACAGATACACATAACGCATACAAATACATATACATATACATATAGACATACAGATACACATAACACATGATACAGATACACATAACACATGATACAGATACACATAACACATAACACATGATACAGATACACATAACACATAACACATAACACATAACACATAACACATAACACATAACACATAACACATAACACATAACACATAACACATAACACATAACACATAACACATAACACATAACACATAACACATAACACATAACACATAACACATAACACATAACACATAACACATGATACACATACACATACACATACACATACACATACACATACACATAAACATAACACATGATGCACATACACATACACATAACACATGATGCACATACACATACACATAACACATGATGCACATACACACATGATACACATACACATACAAATACAAATACAGATACAAATACAGATACAAATACAAATACAAATACACATACGGATACAGATACCTTGGCTAGAGATCATGGCCTTTATTATGATTAGATCATGTATGTACATTAATCTTGACCATACGGTCGGCCGGAGGGCCAATATCCCGACCACTCGACCGTGTTCCCATTGTTGACATGGAAGAGGTCCCACTCCATGAAACACCAAATAAGACTACTACTAACTAATATGTACACAAATATCCTCCTCTTACCTTTCCCTTTTTCTTCTGCAATTCCTTCCAAATTCTAAATTTTGCTGTTTCACACTTCCATCTTTCTCCTTTCCTCTTTTTCCTGCTACAATTTGTTAAAAACATTTGTACATCAAGAGATAAAAAAGAGAAAAAGGAACAAATTTAAGACAAAACTGATATGATATGCTTTTTCTCTCCACCCCTTCCCCTTCTTTTCATGCTGCTAGATTCTGCAGGGAAGCTTTTCTCCATAGCCATAGTCATTCAAACCTCCTTCCTTCTTCTTTTTTCTTGAGCTTGAAATCTTTAGATTTAGTCCATTATCTCTGGCATTCAGAGCTTCTCTAACCCAATCATTTCTCTTTTTTGGGCTTGTTCCCTTTGCCTAATTTTTTGCAGAGCTTTCATGGTTTTGCTTTGCATTAAGAAGGTTAATATACTCTCTGAGAATTTTCTAGTTCCAGAAATAAACAAAGAAAAACAAAGAAAATCAGGAATAATTAGAAAGATTTCAAGCATTTTCAAGAATAGTACCAATTATCCCAGCCCAGAAATATTATCAAATGTATTAGTTGTGGAGATGAAGGTGAAGAGAAAAATATGAAGAAACAAACCTCGATCAATCTCTCTCTTTTCTATAGATATCTGAAATGCCCATGATCATAAGCTCTTCTTCTGTTTCTCCACTTGCAAAGTCACCATGGAAGGTATTTTATCTCTTCATTTTTATTTTCTTGAGCTATACCCTCTTTCTCGATCTTTTATTGGATGAGAATGATTTAACTCAAATGAAACCCTAATATCACAGCCTCAACTCTCTCTCAAAATGACTATATGGACAAACTAACAATAAAATGTGAACAATAACGTTTAAAACTTCATGTGAATTGTTCACGGAAAGATACTTATTGTGATAACATCTGTGGTACATATCTGCCGAATTTGACCTAATCACTTCTATACATGTAATTCAAGGCCATAGGCCTTCGAAGGGCCTCATTATCAACTGGATGATTAAGTAACAAACACGTGTATTTGCCCAAATCAGTTCCACAATTGAATGAAGTAAGCTCTTAAAAGAGCCTTGTGATCGAGTCTATAAGGAGGAAACATCAATCGATGTTACCCTTGTTTACCTAGAGTTAGCAACTAATCATATCTGATCGAGGAGCTCAAAGATCTCCATCTATCATCAAGGCCGGAATCTTTAATAGTTATACATACACATGCACATAATTGATCATACACATACACATACAAATACAAATACAAATACAAATACACATATGCATATGCATAATAGATCCTACATACATACACATACACAAAATACATCATATCTCTCTCTCTCTCTCTCTATATATATATATATATATAGGCATATGCATGTATGTATGATGTATTATGTGGATGTATATGCATACATGCCCATGAACTGAAATGCACTATTTTCAGTGCATTTCTACTTGTTAGAAGCATTTAATAAGCTCATCTGCGTGTAAATCTCCACATACTATCTTGTAGTTAAGTATTTTAAGTCGTTCATATTGTGGTTTTCTTGTGATTGGAGCTGAATCTCCTAATATGAACTGTTTTTATTTTGTTAGGTGAGAGGACAAGTGTAAATTCAGAGCTGTGGCACGCATGTGCTGGACCATGTGTTAATTTGCCTTCTGTCGGAAGCCTCGTAGTTTACTTTCCTCAGGGTCACAGCGAACAAGTTAGTGATTTTTTCCTTTTTCTTATGTTTTGTTATTATTTTGGCGTTTATGCATTGTTTTTACAAGAGGTTGTTAGTTGTTATTAGGGAATTGGATTTTTATTTCACACCTTGGAGTTAAAAATTGCGTTTATATCATGCTTTCCATCTCAGGTGGCTGCTTCAACATTAAAAGAAGTCGACAGTCACATCCCAAACTATCCGAATGTTCAATCACAACTTGTTTGTCAGCTCCATAACATTGCACTACATGTATACTCTCTCTACATTGTTGTTTCTTTTGAAAAGAGTGTTCTTTCTCGGCAAATCTTAATTCCATATTCCCGTATAATATGTGATAAGAATGGCCTTACGGGACAAATATTAATTTCCGTATTGTCTTATAATGTTGATTTGGATGACTCTAATCTAGGGTCATTGCTCATGACAAGACTTATTTTTTATTGCCTTGCCACTCTGACTACTTTCTTGTCTGGATTACTTCCTTCAGTCATTGAATTTCTCGAATAAGAACATACCAGAGAGATTCAGTAAGAACAGTAGTACAGGAAATGGTGTATTATTAGTTTGTACAATATGTATGTATTGCATGAACAT
Organism: Azolla caroliniana; assembly: GCF_043228905.1. Lineage (NCBI taxonomy): Eukaryota > Viridiplantae > Streptophyta > Polypodiopsida > Salviniales > Salviniaceae > Azolla > Azolla caroliniana. Next base: position 11,353 of record NW_028230915.1, on the reverse strand, counting down.
GGTTAATGATAATATAGCCTTACTAGGTTTCTGAATGAAATGGGGTGTTATAATGAAATCCCATAACACATGCCTGCCATATTTTCTAATTCCTTCACGATAACATAAATTCACTTGGTTTTGTAACAAAATAGTGCATAACACACATGTATGCCATGACCACGCTGCATTTTTGTTTCATCGTCCATGATAACACAACCTTACTAGGTTTTGGAATGATTTATTTGCTTCAGGCTGATCTCGAGACTGATGAGGTATTTGCACAAATGACATTGCAGCCAGTGACTGAGGTGGGATTTTTATGTCTTATTTCAAAATTTCTTCCAAGTTTCTAAACTAATTTCATCTTATAGCTTATATTTTTTCAAGTTTTTAACTAAATCACATTGATTTTACCACTTCTCCTTTGGTACTTTGTAGCAAGAGAAAGATCTATTAATGGCCCCAGATATTGGCACTCCAAACCGACAACCAACCGATTTCTTCTGTAAAACCTTAACTGCAAGTGACACAAGCACACATGGAGGTTTCTCGGTCCCAAGGCGAGCTGCTGAGAAAATCTTTCCTACTCTCGTACGTACCTTAAAATCAAGAAGGAAAAAAACATGCAACATACCCGTTGCATGTTGGTTAGGATAATCCTCGCTTTGAAAAATTACGAGAATATATACCCCTTTTTGTAGAAATGATCAAAATACTACTTAGTTTAGTAACCATATTCTGGTAAATATTAGTTCCTTGCACTTGCAATCTTGTTATTCTATAATCATCATATATATATATAAGATGCCTTTTGTTTGTGCCTTACAGGATTTTAACAAACAACCTCCAGCTCAAGAGCTTCGGGCCAGGGACTTACATGATAATGTGTGGACTTTTCGACATATTTATAGAGGTATGTATTTTCCCTTTTTTAAGGAAATCTCTGCCCTATGTCATGAGTGTTAACCAAACTGAATTAGGCAGGTCAACCAAAAAGGCACCTCCTTACTACAGGATGGAGTGTCTTTGTTAGCGCAAAACGTCTGATAGCGCGTGATTCTGTCATGTTTATCAGGTAATATGCCACATTCTATGATGTAGAAAATACATTTTTTCTTTTTTCTTTCTTTAATGCGAACTGGGTTCTATGACTCATGAATACGTTTTTTTTTGGGGGGGGAAGGGGTGGTTTCTTTGACTGATGAATATTTCTTTTGATGATTTGGAGCCCCTTATGCATCTCTTAAAAATGTTGTGTGCATTAGAAATGGCCTAAGATATGAATATGCTTTTGGTGATTTGAAGTGACTTATTTATCTCTTAACACATTGTGTGATTTGGAGATGGCCTTGGATACAAACATTGTGTGCATAAGAAATGGCCTTAGATATAAACATGTTTTTGGTGATTTGATCTGGCTTATTCATCTCTTAAAATATTGTGTGTATTAGAGAGGTCCTTTGTTGAATATGCTTTTTGTGACTAAAAACTGTGCATTAGGGAGGTTTTAGGGTTTAGGGTAACCAACTTATTGTGTGCTTAAAGATGTCATTAAATATGAATGTACTTTTGGTGGTTGATCTGTCTTATTCACATCTCAGAAGTTTTGTGTATATAGAGACGATAAAGGGCAACTCCTCCTCGGAATTAGACGAGCTACAAGCCGGCAACAATCTGTAATGCCTTCTTCAGTGCTTTCCAGTGACAGCATGCATATAGGAGTCCTTGCAGCTGCAGCTCATGCTGCAGCCACAAGCAGCAGATTCCAAGTTTTCTACAATCCAAGGTTTGTCCATTCTATGGTTGAATAGTTAATGGTGGTTTTAATGTGGGGTTACTAAACTTAATTGACGTGAACCAAAATCTTGTTTTACTTTTTTCCAATTCCTAGTATTTCCACAATCCAAAGGTCTGTCTGTTCTATGTCTTATACTTACTGCGATCTTTCTCTGCTAAATGCAAGTGAACCAAAACTTACATAATTCTGTTGTTGTTCAGGACAAGCCCATCGGAGTTTGTTATCCCACTATCAAAATATAGGAAATCAGTGCATTTTACCCAAGTGTCTGTGGGCATGCGATTCCGAATGGTGTTTGAAACAGAGGAATCCACATTAAGGAGGTGTCCTACTACCTATGACCATGTTTCTCTTCCCACTTTGCTACTCCATTCAGATTTTTGGCTTAGCCCTTTTTTATTCATATATTTGACCAACTTAGGTATATGGGAACTGTAACGGGAATTGGGGATTTAAATCCAAACCGCTGGCCAGGATCAAAATGGCGCAGTGTTGAGGTATGTTGTATTGCTCTAAGGCAAGGGTAGTTATTTAGCCTGTCTGGAAACATGTTTGATGACTACATGTGTGACAATTTTTGTAAACGTGTTTTATGAAGCTTTGTGTTTTAAAGGGCAATGCTATGATTTCCTTCCACATTGTGGGAAAAATGTTAATGCCAACGATGTATAGTCATTTTTTAGGGGCTACCCATTAGTGTTCTTGATGTCAAAATAAAGTTATGAATAATTGTTATAATGAATGGAACATCAAAGTTTTTTCAAACCCATCTCTCAAGACTTGAACTCACAACTTTAATGTTGTGAAGCAGAAGCTTTATCACAACATTGTCATGTTTTTGAGTATTTGAATTTTAGAATTTCAACAAGGTGATCTCACGAATCTAGAAGAAGTGGCACATTGAAAGTCTCAAATATGTGTATAAAGGAAATCCTTGGTTTTAACTGGTTTTCAAAGGCTGAAATGGTTTATATGGCTGGCTGTCAGGTTGGATGGGATGAATCAAGTGCCAGTGAAAGGCCTCGTCGAGTATCTCTTTGGGAAATTGAGCCTGTATCTACACCAATTCTCATTTGCCCTCCTCATTTTGCATTGAGACCAAAACGCCCACTGCATAATGGTCTGGTAGTTAAGCTTCTCACAGTATTTTCAGCTGAAAAAACTTAAAAATAAGGTCTGACAAGCTAGATTTAATAAGAATTAAAAGATAATTATGTAATTCCATTTGATTCTCAGGAGATGAGAGTGACATCGATGGAAGCATGAAAGGGATGCAGACATGGCTTAGAGGGGAGAATGGATCAATAGTCCAAGGTCTGACTGCAGGTGGATCCTCATGGATTCAATTTCAACAAAGGCCAGATCCAGACAGATCAGACATGTATGATACATTTGCAACAGCTGCTCTTCAGGATTTCAGAACGACAGATGTTCCAAAGGCATTAAATTTACCAGGGCAATTGAGGTCTCTACAACAGAGACAACAATCACTTAACCAGCAAGAAGTGAACCAACAATCCCAGGTTATATGGTCACATACTAATAATGGTCATCAGGTTTTTCAAAATCATCAAATCCATAACCAACCACAGTTACCATCACTGGTTTCACAACCATCTTTACCGACAAGTCGAGTTGAGTCACAATTACCACATACACAACCAACTTCCTTGGCACAATCCCGAATGTCTTTACATCTACCGTCAACTCAACACCTGTACACTCCAGAACTCCAGCAGCAACAGCAGGTACAAACTGTGTTACAAAAGCAACTGCATCATTCAGGGCAAGCACAAGCAGCCTCATATACACAGCAGATTTTACCACAGATCTTACAAAGATCCGTAATGTCACATCCAAATCAGCCTGTATCCCATTCAAATCAGCCTGTATCACATTCAAATCAGCCTGCATCACTTTCAAATCAGTCTGTATCACATTCAAATCAGCATGTATCACATCCAAATCAACCTGTGCCACATATGAATCAGTCTGCGCCACATACAAATCAGTCAGTATCACATATAAATCAGTCCACACCACATACAAACCAATCTGTACCACACACAAATCAATCTTTTCCCCTTATACAACAACCAACCACACACATGAACGAGATACCTTTAAGTGTGTCACAGATGTTGTCTAGTCGTGCTCAACCATCTATCCATGTGGGTGCTGTTAAGCAATTTACAACTGGAGTTTCAGAGGCAGATGTGAGCTTTTCAGTTCAGGGATCCCATGGACAAACGCCTGGTGGGAGCTTTGGTTCAAATGATAATGGACAATTGTCGAATATTCTACGAACAAATCAAAGCATGGTTCAACTGCCACATCAGCAGCAACATCAGAATGTTATCCAACACCACCATGCTACAGCACATAAACAGAAACAGCTACAGCCACAGCCACAGCCACAACAATTATCACAGCTGCATCATACGTCACAAGAACTCCAAATCGAGACATCGCTATCGGCAAATTGGTTCTCTCTTCCCAGAGAGATGACTCAATGTGAATCACCAATAGGATCAAATATTCAAATATCACATTCTGATATGCTGCCTTCTGCCCCCGTGTCACGGTCATATTCGCTTCCAGTCGAGACTTTAGGTCAGTTGACTTAATTTGACACCAGTTTATGTTTTGTTGGCAATATGGACCATCATAGCCTTAGAATTAGGGGGTTTTAAGGGGGACTTGAATAATGGGGGATGAGGAAGAGAAATGAATATGAGACAAATGAGAAGAGCAAAACCCTCCAGATAAGATATTTGATATATGGAATACAAATGAGATGGGCGTGCCTCCTTTCATAGGACGAACACAACTTCCCTTTGCAATTGAATTATGGCCATCAGTTTCCAATTTCCTTTTGCCAACACGAGGGGTTTACTATGAAATATGAAACTCTTTCACACGACTTCAATAGAAGGCAACTTTTCAGTAGAAAACTGTATAAAAAGGAACCGTATAAAAGGGGTATTTATATGTGCAATAGAATAAAGCATATGTTTATGTGAAAATTTAGGGGAATTTAAGTAGACTTTGACTGAGTACTAACAGTGTTTGTTGGGTTTTTGGGATAACAGATAATCCTTCGGTTCTACCTCCTATAAGTTCATCTCTTCAGACAAGGTTTGACACCACAAATAAAGAGCTGCAGCCCCAGGGACTAAATGAAGCAATCATGGGGCCATTTTCATCACCGAATGGATTGATTACAGCCACAACGCCAGATGAGGTGTGTGGTAATCCTGAGATCATGTCAAGTGGAGCGTTTGACGAGGTAGTTTTGCAAAGAACCTCCAGTAATAATTGGTCACAAGTACCATGTCCAGCTGCCCGAACTTTCACAAAGGTATTTGTTAGGAAAAATACACCAAAAAGGACCCCCAACCTAACTTCTTGTGGATCTATCAGAATACCCCTAAGTTTTTAAAAACTACCGGAATACACTTATGTCGTGGTAAATTTTTGTATTACGGCTGGGCATTCTGGCAAATACCCAGTATCCACGTCTAATGTAAAGTTTATGCATGGTATTTGTAGGTTCATAAATCAGGTTCTGTTGGAAGGTCGGTTGATCTTTCTAGATTGAAAAGCTATGATATGCTGCGGCAAGAACTTGCGCGAATGTTTAATATAGAAGGGCAACTAGAGGATCCTCAAAGATCATACTGGAAATTGGTGTTTGTGGACAATGTTGGAGATATTCTACTTGTTGGGGATGATCCTTGGGAGTAAGTATCAGTCTCGAGAATGCATGATCCTTTAGTATGTTGTTAATGGATGTACATGGTCAGCTATCCATACAGTTATCCCATGCTTACACATCTCATGAAATATACAAATATACAAATTCATACATGTTTAGTATGGAATGCATGACAATATAATGCACATTTTGTTGCAAGAATCATTGATAGAAAGAGTTAACGTCACGATATTTAATGTGTAGACATTGCAGTTGATAGGATCTTTTTTAGTTGAGGATTAGATTGGTTAAGACAAGGCTATTCTTCTGAAATGTGAATATTTGAGCATACTCCGAGAATTACGTCCCTAATAAAATATAATGTCTGCTTTTACTTGAGGATATGTAAACAGAACTGTACATATATACTATATAGAGTGCTATAAATTGAGTCCAATGCTTTTGAGTTTGTTCAATACTACTGCAAAGAGTATCATGTTGTGATGTAAGAGAAAACATTAAACTAAGTTTTCTTTGTCTTTTGTTCCACCTTTCCATGAAACAGTGAATTTATTAGTTGCGTACGGGCTATCAAGATTCTTTCAACAGCCCAAGTTCTTCAGATGAACCAAGGTCTTCCTATCCAACAACAAACGAGTAGCAGCTCAGAAGATTGCCATGTTTGGAAAGACACATAATATTAATGTGATGTTTGTCTCGTGCCAAAAAAATGATCTGGATGGTTGTTGGGAAATTTCAGCTAATAATAACTGCTATTTTATCCTTCAACCAAACGAATCTTCTTGTGTTTGTTTGTTTTTTCTCATCTTAACTGCTGAGAAATTTGAGCATTTCAAGCTATGAAGAAGATAAACATCCCAAGAATCTCCTTGTTTTGCAAACATTTTGATTTGATAGCAATCCCAATCAACTTGGTGATGTATGAGAGTGGAAGAGAAGAGTAGTGAGCTTTTAGATGACCCTCCGGAGCCCACTAGACCAAAATTTGTTTTGGCCTAGTTGTATATTATGTTGTACAAATTTGTCAAAGTTCCGATCATCTTTTCATATTTGTAATGGTGCTCAAGTAACAAACTCTGCATAAAGTACAATGATAAAAGGGAAACCAACTCAGCCAAAGCACTGTGACAACATTATGAAATGTAACTTTGTTTGAGTTTATACCATCATATGGGCAAGATGTGAGCATTATGTAGACATGCTAGTTAGATCTAATGCATCAATTGCTAATAAAGTATACCATTACAATATATCAAAATTTCATCAATCTTTTAATGCCAATGACTTAATTTGGTGTTTTATTTTTTTACATATCTCAAATAAGACTACAATGAAAGACCTTTGAGTTCAGTTGTAAAAATATGGCTAGCTTATGAATTTCAACAATGATAATGGTGTCATAGTTATAGCCTTGACAAGGGCATTTGGTTAGTGGCATGATTCTCGCTTTGGGGGTGAGAGCTTTGGGTTCAATTCTCGGAATGCCCCATTTTACAAAACCTTTCTTGACGAGACGTACTTGGGTTTGGTTATAGTGTTGACAAGGGCATTTGGTCTAGTGGCATGATTCTCGCTTCGGGTGCGAGAGGTCCCGAGTTTGATTCTCGGAATGCCCCATTTTACTAACATCGATGGGGTCTTTGAGTCTAGTGGCATGATTCTCGATTTGGGTGCGAGAGTTCCCAAGTTTGATTCTCGGAATGCCCCGTTTTACTAACATCGTCGGAGTCTTTGACTTCGGTTGTCCAAGTGTGGTGACGAATTTCAACAAGGAAAGGGCGTCAAAGGCATTGACAAGGGCATTTGGTCTAGTGGCATGGGCATTTGGTCTAGTGGCATGATTCTTGCTCTGAGTGCAAGAGGTCCCCAGTTCCATTCTCGGAATGCCCCACTTTACTAACCTCGACGAGAGGTCTTTGCGTTCGGTTGTCAAAATGTGGCTAGCTTACGAATTTCGACAAGTGCAAAGGGCATGATTCTCGCTTTGGGTGTGAGAGGTACGGAATTTGAATCTTGGAATGCCGCACATTACAAACCTCAACAAGAGGTCTTTGACTTCGGTTGTCAAAATGTGGCTAGCTAACGAATTTTGATAAGAACAAGGGCTCAAAGTGCATTTGGTCTAGTGGCATCATTCTCGCTTTGGGTGTGATAGGTCCTAAGTACGATTCTCAGAATGCCCCATTTTATTAACCTCGACGAAAGGTATTTGAGTTCGGTTGTCAATATGTAGCTACTAGACGAATTTCAATTCCAAGGAAAAAGCACAAAGGACATTTGGTCTTGTGGCATGATTCTCGCTTTGGGTGCAAGAGGTTCCGAGTTCGATTCTCGGAATGCCCGACTTTACTAAGATTGATTGTCAAAATATGGCTAGCTGACGAATTTCGACAAGGACAAGGGCGCAAAGAGTACATTTGGTTGCTAGTGGCATGATTGTCGTTTTGGGTACGAGAGGTCCTGAGTTCGATTCTCGGAATGCCCCACTTTACTAAGATCGACGAGAGGTATTTTAGTTTGGTTGTCAAAATGTGGCTAGCTATTGAATTTTGACAAGGACAAAGGTGCAAAGGGCATTTGGTCTAGTGGCATGATTCTCGCTTTGGGTGCGAGAAGTCCCGAGTTCGATTCTTGGAATGCCCCGTTTTCCTAAGATCGACGAGAGGTATTTGAGTTCGGTTGTCAAAATGAAATGTGGCTAGCGGACGGCTTTTGACAAGGAAAAAGGCGCAAAGGGCATTTGGTGTAGTGGATTGATTCTCGCTTTGGGTGTGAGAGGTCCTGAGTTCGATTCGCGGAATGCCCCACTTTACTAAGATCGATGAGACGTATTTGGGTTCGGTTGTCGAAATGTGGCTAGCTGAGGGCAATTGGTCTAGTGGCATGATTCTCGCTTTGGGTGCGAGAGGTCCGGAGATCAATTTGCGGTATGCCCTACTTTACTAAGATAGACGAGACGTATTTGAGTTCGGTTGTCGAAATGTGGGTAGCTGAGGGTAGTTGGGGACATTTGGTCTAGTGGCATGATTCTCTCTTTGGGTGCGAGAGCTTCCGAGTTCGATTCGCGGAATGCCCCACTTTATTAAGTTCGGTTGACGAAATGTGGCTAGCTGAGAGCAGTTGGTCTAGTGGCATAATTCTCGCTTTGGCTGCAAGAGGTCCCGAGATCGATTTGCGATATGCCCTACTTTACTAAGATCGACGAGACGTATTTGAGTTTGGTTGTCGAAATATGGCTAGTTGAGGGTATTTGGGGGGGCATTTGGTCTAGTGGCATGAGTCTCTCTTTGCGTGCGAGAGGTTCCGAGTTTGATTCGCGGAATGCCCCACTTTACTACGATCGACGAGACGTATTTGAGTTCGGTTGACGAAATGTGGCTAGTTGAGAGCAGTTGGTCTTGTGGCATAATTCTCGCTTTGGGTGTGAGAGGTCCCGAGATCGATTTGCGGTATGCCCTACTTTACTAAGATCGACGAGAGGTATTTGAGTTCAGTTGTCGAAATATGGCTAGCTGAGGATAGTTGGGGGCATTTGGTCTAGTGGCATGATTCTCTCTTTGGGTGCAAAAGGTCCCGAGTTCGATTTGCGGAATGCCCCACTTTACTAAGATCGACGAGACGTATTTGAGTTCGGTTGTCGAAATGTGCCTAGCTGGGGCATTTGGTCTAGTGGCATGATTCTCTCTTTGGGTGCGAAAGGTCCCGAGATCGATTCGCGGAATGCCTCAGTTTACTAAGATCGACGAGAGGTATTTGAGTTCGGTTGTCGAAATGTGGCTAGCTGAGGGCATTTGGTCTAGTGGCGTGATTCTCGCTTTGGGTGCAAGAGGTCCCGAGCTCGATTTGCGGTATGCCCTACTTTACTAAGATCGACGAGAGGTATTTGATTTCGGTTGTCGAAATGTGGCTAGCTGAGGGCAATTGGTCTAGTGGCAAGATTCTTGCTTTGGGTGCAAGAGGTTCCGAGCTCGATTTGCAGATGCCTTTACTAAGATCGACGAGAGGTATTTGAGTTCGGTTGTCGAAATGTTGCTAGCTAACGAATTTCGACAAGGACCAAGGCGCAAAGGGCATTTGACCTAGTGCCATGATTCTCACTTTGGGTGGTTGTGAGTTCGATTCTTGTAATTGACCACTTCACTAATATCGATCGATCGAGTGCGAAAGGTTCCGAGTTCGATTCGCGGAATGCCCCACTTTACTAAGATCGACGAGACGTATTTGAGTTCGGTTGTCAAAATGTGGCTAGCTGAAGAATTTCGACAAGGACAAGGGCTCAAAGGGCATTTGGTCTAGTGGCATGATTCTCGCTTTGGGTGCGAGAAGTCCCAAGTTCGATTCTCGGAATGCCCCACTTTACTAAGATCGACTAGAGGTATTTGAGTTTGGTTGTCAAAATGAAATGTGGGTAGCTGAGGAGTTATTCTCGCTTCTTTGAGTGCAAGAGGTCCTGAGTTCGTTTCTCGAAATGCCCCACTTTACTAAGATCGATGAGAGGTATTTGAGTTCGGTTGTCATAATGTGGCTAGCTAAGGAATTTCGCAAAGGGCATTTGTAATAGTGGCATGATTCACGCTTTGGGTGCGAGAGTACCCGAGTTTGATTCTCAGAATGCCCCGCTTTACTAAATCAACGAGGGGTCTTTGAGTTCTGTCCTCAAAATACAGGGCTAGGTGACAAATTTCGACAAAGACAAGGGCACAAAGAGCATTTTGTCTAGTGGCATGATTCTCGCTTTGGGTGCGAGAGGTCCCAAGTTCGATTCTCGGAATGCCCCACTTTACTAAGATCGACGAGAGGTATTTGAGTTCGGTTGTCGAAATGAAATGTGTGTAGCTGAGGAATTTCGCAAAGGGCATTTGGTCTAGTGGCCTGATTCACTCTTTGGGTGCGAAAGTACCTAAGTTCGATTCTCGGAAAGCCCCACTTTACTAATATTGACAAGAGGTATTTGATTTTGGCTGTCCAAATGTGGACGGATTTCTACAAGGAAAAGGGCGCAAAGGGAATTTGGTCTAGTGGCATGGTTCTTGCTTTGGGTGCAATAGGTCTCGAGTTCGATTCTTGGAATGCCCCAATTTACTAATATCGACGAGAGGTATTTGAGTTCGGTTGTCGAAATGTGGACGGATTTCAACAATGAAAAGGGTGGAAAGGGAATTTGGTCTAGTGGCATGGTTCTCGCTTTGGGTGCAAGTGGTCCCGAGTTCGATTCTCGGAATGCCCCACTTTACTAATATCGACGAGAGGTATTTGAGTTCGGTTGTCGAAATGTGGACGGATTTCAACAACGAAAATGGTGCAAAGGGAATTTGGTCTAGTGGCATTATTCTCGTTTTGGGTGCAAGAGGTCCCGAGTTTGATTCTCGGAATGCCCAATTTTACTAAGATCGGTATTTGAGTTCGATTGTCATAATGTGGCTAATTGAGGAATTTTGCAAAGGGCATTTGGTCTAGTGGCATAATTCACGCTTTGGGTGCGAGACTACTTGAGTTTGATTCTCAGAATGCCCCGCTTTACTAACTCAACGAGGGGTCTTTGAGTTCTGTCCTCAAAATACAGGGCTAGGTGACAAATTTCGACAAAAACAAGGGCACAAAGAGCATTTGGTCTAGTGGCATGATTCTCACTTTGGGTGTGAGATGTCCCAAGTTCGATTCTCGGAATGCCCCACTTTACTAAGATCGACGAGAGGTATTTGAGTTCGGTTGTCGAAATGAAATGTGTGTAGCTGAGGAATTTCGCAAAGGGCATTTGGTCTATAGTGGCCTGATTCACTCTTTGGGTGCGAAAGTACCTAAGTTCGATTCTCGGAAAGCCCCACTTTACTAATATTGACAAGAGGTATTTGATT